>NC_031488.1:347537-351045 GCF_001602025.1 Plasmodium gaboni | reverse complement strand
TTTTTTTTTTTTTTTTTTTTTTTTTTTTTTTTTTTTTTTTTTTTTTTTTTTTTTTTTTTTTTTTTTTTTTTTTTTTTTTTTTTTTTTTTTTTTTTTTTTTTTTTTTTATCTTATTTTTTATATCAATGTTTTACGTTAAAATGGATAAGAAAATGAATGGTATAAAACAGAGGAAAAGAAACCGAGAGTTTGTGTTATCATGTAATGATGATGATGATGTTAATTATATAGATACAAGGAAAAACAACAATGGGTATAAAAATAAAGCTGATAAGAAATTAATAAATCAAAAAGATTTATATCAAATAAAGAAAGTATATGATACAAGAAATAAATCTTTTTTAAAAAATAATGAAATAAATTATGAGAATTCTGAAGAAGACAATTGTACATATGTAGAAAATATATTTGATGAAGAAGAATTTGAAGAATGGAAGAATGGTAAAGAAAAAGATGACAACGACAGTGAACTAGCGAATGAATTATTTGATGATCCTATAAGAGAAAATATTAATGATATAATAGGCGATTTAACAAATGAAATGATAAATGATATAACTAATGATATATCGAATGACATAACAAATGATATAACAAATGAAGATGAATTAATAGATGTTTCTAATAATAAATATAAAAAATTAGTATATAAAAATGGTATAAATGATACTAATATGAATAGTAAAAAATGTATGTCTATGGTTTCTGAATTTAAGGGGAAATATGTATTAAATAAAAAATTAAATAATATACAAAATGAAAAAAATAATGAAAAGAATCTTGAAAGGCTCCCTGAAAACTTGCCACTAAGGCACCATGCGCGTAACATCCGTAATAATAATGATAATATTAATAATAATATTAATAATATTAATAATAAAAATAATAACAATAATAATAATTATAATAATAGTAATTGTTGTAATAATAATTGTTCTTATAATTATGATGATGAAAATATATATAAACGAATTAAAGAAATACCCGAAATAAATACAACTATGGAAGAAATGACAAACCCCATGCTTTTTTTTGAAAAGTATAATTATATGGGTTTAAAATATGGAGCATTAAAAGTTATACCTCCTAATTTTTTTTCTCCACAATTTAATTCGTATTATCTTAATATTAAATTTAATATAAGAAGACAAATGATTAATGAATTAAAAAATGGGAAGGAATTTGATCATCCCGATGAATATTGGACATTATATGAAATGTATAAATATAATGAAATGCTTCAAAATAAATATTTATCATCAGATAATAAATTTGATTTAGAGAATATTGAAAAAACCTATTGGGATATTATTAACAATAAAAAGAATGAAGATGTCATATCAGTTTATGGTGCTGATTTACCTGTAAAAAAAAATCAACCTACTTGTATATTTCCAAATAAATATAAATCAAATATGTACATGACTAAAAATAATTCAAATGATATTTTAATAAAAAATGAGGGAAATAAAAAGAACAAAAAATATACAATAAATAAAAATAATGAACATAAAAAAAATGAAGAACATAATAAAAATAATAATAAAAATAATAATAATAATAATAATAATAATAATAAATATAACAGTTCTGTTCAAAACAATATTGATGAAATTATTATTGATTCGGATGAAGATGAACATGTAAAATCGGTAAAAACAATTGCATGCGGTCAGAATAAAATAAAAGAAAATTCAACAAAAGCTAGTTATACTATAAGTAAGGAAAAAGTACTTCAGAAAGATACAAACGAAATTATAGAGGTTATAAATATATTAGATACGGATAATGAAGAAGATCGATGTGATAATAAAATTGAAAATGATGTAATGAAATCTAATGGGTATAATATAAAGCATTATAAAAATAATACTAATTATAATATAAAAGAATGCAATAATAATAATAATATATATAATGATAAAAGATGTGGTAATAATATAAATAACATTATTATTTGCAAAAAGAATAATAATGTTAGAAAGGATTCTAATTTTTTAGAACGAAAAGATAATTATTTTTGTGAAATTAATGATATAATTAGTAATATAAGTGAAAACATGAATATAAAGTCATTACCATTTGTAAGAGGTTCTATGTTAAGAAATATAGATATTTTAATTGAAGGTGTAAATATACCTTGGTTATATATTGGAACATTATTTTCCACTTTTTGTTGGCACACCGAAGATAACTATTTTGCTTCTATCAATTATCAGCATTGGGGTCAACCAAAAATATGGTATGTTATACCTCCTCATTATAGTGACAAGGTAGAAGATGTAATATATGAATATTTAAAAGAAAATAGTAAAATAAATATAAATAATAATACTACTAATAATAATAAAGGAGGAGCATCATATATGGGTGGAGGCAGAAGAAGAAGAGGCAAATATTTTAGAAAGAGGAAGTTTTCGATGCCCTCACACAGTAGAAATAATAGAAAATCGGCAAATGTTATAACAAATGAAAAGAGCATAAAAAGTAATAGTACAAATATTAATATTAATATTAATAGTAATATTAATAATAATAATAATATTATTAATAATAATAATATTATTAATAATAATAATATTATTAATAATAATTATATTAATAATAACAATAGGAATAATTCTTTAAATTTATGTAATAGAAATAATTTGGAAGATGATTATATTTATTTCGAAGCAGATAAAAATAATAAATATAACTTTTTAAATGTAAACATTAATGATGTAGATTTAATATATACTGATCCATATTTAAAATATAAAATTATAGATAAAGACGAAATAAATTCCAAGAAAGAAAACAATAAAAATAAAATATATAAATTAACAATTCAAATACCGGTAGAGGTATTTTTAAGAAATAATATTCCAGTATATAAAAATATTCAAAGAAAAAATGAATTTATATTTTTATGGCCAAAAACATTTCATGGTGGTTTTAATTCTGGTTATAATTGTAATGAAGCATGTAATATTGCTCCAACGTTTTGGCTATTTTTTGGACTTCAATCTTATTATAATTATAAATATTATAGAAATACTTGTATATCTATTCATTTTATATTATTTTCAAATTTATTACATTTCCATGAATATAATTTCAGTCAATTAAAACATATCATATATTCATTAAAGTATATTTTATTAGATGAATATAGATTTTTTTGTGAAAATCAATCAATATATATAGATTTAAATCTTCAGCATGATGTACTTTTAAATAAAAAAATTGTTAATTATTCGAATTTTGTCTCATTAGATCTAGTTAAAATATATTACAATTTCGAGAAAAATAAAAATAGCCATTTCTTTCAAAGTGTTAAGAGTAAATTGCACTTTTTTTATAAAGATTGTGACGCATGCAACTCTCCCACCTTCAACAGTAAGCAAAGATGAAATAAATAAATGAATATATATATGTATATATGTATATATCTATTTATTTATATATATATTTATATAGTTTTACATATTTTTATATATTTTATTATTATTATTTTATTTTTTTT
>NC_031488.1:345061-346727 GCF_001602025.1 Plasmodium gaboni | reverse complement strand
TAATTATAATAATTTTTTTTTAATTTATTTTGGGATATATTTCCATGCTCATTTGTAATATATAGTATTTTTTTTTTTTCTTAAAATATATGAAAGGTATGTTTTTTTTATCTTTGTTTTTTGCTTTTTTTTTTATTATTTATTTAAATTATATTAGTTTATGCATATTATTTTATATATTAGTAATAAAAAATTTTTATTTTATTTTATTTTATTATTTTTTTTTTACGTTAATATTATGTAGGTATCTATATAATATATACATATATATAATATATATGTTATATGTGTAGGGAATTTATAAGACATATATATTTATATATAACATTTTATCTATATATATTAAATTATATATTATTTTCTTTGCTTTTTTTTTTCTTTAAATAATATTCTTATATTATTATTCAAAACAATATGAATTATTAAAATATAATATATTAAACATTAAATAAAATTGTTTAAAAAATATATTATTAATATTCAGTAAGAGTTAATACATTTTTCTTAATAATTGTAATACACTATATATGATGAATCTCATATAATAGCTATACCTCTTTTTTAATAATATATTTTTTAATTAATCCTGTCAACATATGTAGAATATTATTCTAAAAAATTTATACACATCTAGTACCTTTTTTAATTTTATAAGTATATTATATCCAAATATTTATGATAATTATTATTTTTTTATTTTGATGTGTGCAGATATTGTTGTATATTATATATAAAAAAATGACATGTGTAAAATATAGAGAATGAAAAGATAAAATATTTTTAAACACATAAAAAAAAATATATATATAATATTCATATATATATATATATATATATATATATATATATATATATATATATATATATATATATATATATATATATATTATATAGTATATTTTTATAAGAAAAATATGATATGATTAATTAATATGAATATAATATATAGTAATATAAGGGTATTGCTTGAAAAGGGTGATGTGGAATATAAAGACATGTATATATTATTTAAGCCATTTTCATAATATAATATAAAAAATAATGTGAATATAATAAAATATGATATTATATATATATATATATATTAATTTAAATTTAAACTTATATGATAATATACTAATTATTTAAACACTTAGGGACTTATATTGCAGAGTAATATATATATATATATATTTTTTTTCTATTACTATATGATATATATTTATATATATTTATTTATATGTGAATATTTTAATCTATAAAATTATACATATAAACATATAAGATATTTATAAATGAATTATAAAAATTATTAATATATAAAATATTATAATTTACAAATTAATTTTTTGCTCTATCCAAGAACATAAAGAATAAAAAACAGAAATATATATATATATATATATATAATAAAATATATAAATTAATAAAGATAAGAATTAATAAATGGATGGAAATAAAAAGGAAGCTAAAGGACGAAACTATAAAAAGAAAAACTCTGATATTATTTTCTACACACCCAAGTCAAATTTGGCGATTGAGAGTTTACAAAGAACTATTGCATTTAATAATTTATTTAAATATGTTAATAAAAATATTAAAAAAGGTGAAATAAAAAATGATGAAATTAAAAGGGGTGAAAGAAAAAATGATGATATAAAAAAGGAAGATATAAAAAATTATGATA
>NC_031488.1:338493-345000 GCF_001602025.1 Plasmodium gaboni | reverse complement strand
AAAAACACTAGATCAATTTAAACATAATATTATAAAATATGATCAATTTAAAAATGTACCAGTAAAAAAAAAAAGGAAAGAATATGTGAAAAATATGATAGGGAGAAAAGTGCATACACATGAATTGAATAAAAAAAATATTTTTGTTCTAACTAAGAATAATATGAATAATAATTTTGAAGAAAAAAAAAAAATTCCCTTAAAAAAAAATAAAAAAGTAAAAAAAAGAACCTTTTCTGAAAGTACTATAAATATTTTATCATATTTTAAAAATGACAAACTAATAAAATTAAAGGAAAAGGATAATGAGAAATATATAGAAAATTATAGAAAAACAAGTACACCGAATACTGATATTAATAATACTATTTTTAATATAGATATAAATAAAAATAATATTAATAATAATATAATTAATAATAACATAATTAATAATGGCACTATAATTAATCCGTTAATTAGTAATATTGATAATCTTAATAAAATATACACAAAAGTGAATGAAAAATCGTACTTAGATGTAAATAGTTGTCATAAAAGAGTTAGAAGTGAAAATTATCAGTGCAAAATTTTTCTTGAAGAAAAAATGAAATTAAATAATATGGATTATAAAAATGATACATGTGATAACGTTAATGAGCAGTTAAATCATTTTAAAAAAGATATTTATTATAATCAATTAAAACAAAATGAAAATTATTTATATGATAAAAATATAAAAAATAATAAATATCCTATAAATAATAATGATGAAAATTTTATAGAAAAAGAAAAATATTATGAGTACTTAGAAAATATTTACTTATATTCGAAAAAATATTTCTTATCTCATAAAATGGAATATATTAGTAAATATTTATTTTATAAAAATAATAATTTAAAGAATTTAATTTTTTTAATTGATTCATTATTTTTAAAAAAAAAATATGTGGAAATTTTGGAATTATTAAGAGATTATAAACATATATGGATTTATCCAATTGATATGAAAAATGAATTTAAGATAAAATATTTGTATAAAAAGAAAAAAAAAAAAATAAATAATATAAGCAGAAAAAATATAAATTATAAGAAACTTGGAAATGAACAAAAATATAAGTATACAATCATTTGTAAAAATCAGAAAAATATTTTTCATTATAACGATAAAATTATTAATAATAATGATAATAATAAAAATAATGTTTTTATTATTAATAATAATAATAAAAAAAATAAAAAAAAAATTGAAAAGAAAATTAATAATAATAATATTATTATTATTAATAATAAAAAAAAAAATAAAAATAAAAATATAATAAATAATAATAATATTTATACTACTACTAATAATAATAATAATTATCATTATTTTAATGTTTTATATGAAAAAAAACACAATTTTAAATTGTTTGATAAAAATATCCAAACAGAACATTTTAATAGGAATAACAATTTTGTTATTAAGAATATGAAATTATATAGCCCACATAATATACGTATTAAAAATACAAATGATTATTTACCTAAAAAAAAAGAGAAGGGAGAAATTAAAATATATAAAAATAATAGAAAAGATTCTTACATTTATATAAATAATATGTGTGAAAAATATTATCCTTTAATTTATAATAAAAAAAAAAAAAGTACAAAGAGAATGTTTTATTGTATTAGTTATATAGCTTTTGTAAAAATAATTTGTCTCCTTAAACTAAAAAATAGTAATTGTTTAAATAAAGGTATACGATTTGTAAATAGAATATATAAAAAAACGTTTTTTAATAAGAATACTCATTATTTGGTTCATGCTATTATTAGGTTGTATGAATTAAAAGGATTATTCAATTCGTCCCTTAAATATTCAATGATACTATTTTTGAATTTTCCATTATATCCTCATATTATTCTTAAATTATTTAGTTTTTCCATATTATGTTTAAAGGAAGAAATTTATTTAATCTTATTAGCTAGCTATCCTAAGAATTTTTCTTGGTTCAAATATTTTCTCTTTTTCATTTTATATTCTGTCAATTTTCAATTTAGAGATAAAAAGGTTTTTAATAATTTCCTTTTCTTAATTGAAAATGTAATTAAAAAGAAGAAAAATAAAAATTTCAAATCAAAATACAAGGGAAAAAATATTATTTATGACATGAAAAAAGATGATATCCCTATATATAATGAAAGGATTCATCTATATATGAATAAGAAAAAACGTAATACTAATAATAATAATATTAATAAAAGTAGTATGGAGAATAATAACGATAAAAGTATTATTAATAATATTAATAATAATGAAAATAAAAGTAACAATAATATTATTAATAATAATAAAATTTATATTAATAATAATATGTATAATAATAATAATATTTATAATAATAATAATTATTTTATTGATAATATTGGTTATCATTATATTCATAATCCTAATATTAATAATAATGATACTTATATTTATAACTTACAATATAATATATTTGAAAAAAAAAAAAGTTATAACAATGTATATAATAATTTATATGATTCATACGAACCCATGTTAATTCGTGATAATATAAATACTAATAATATTATATATAAAAAGATTATATTATATAAGTCATCATATAATAAAATAACTTTATATGATACATACAACTATCTTGTTAATAATAATTTTTCCAAATATTTTCCAAAATTTTTTATCTATTCTAAATTGTATATTATAATAAATATAAAAAAAAGTTTTTATGAAAAGAATTTTATTATGTGCCTTAGTTTATGTAAACTTTTATTAAAAGATTATATTTATGATCCTTGTGTAATTACTTTTTTTGTTAACTCTTGTTATTTATTAAATAATATTAGCTTAATAAAAAGCTTAGCTAGTGAATTAAAAAAAAATAATATGTATATCTGTTTTTTATTTTGTAATGCAACATTATTATTATATTTTAGAGAAATAGATAAATCTATTGAAATATATAAATATATTGTTGATACATATGAAAATGTTTTTTCTGACTTATATTTTTTTTGTTTTTTAAATTTAATAAATACATTACATATAACTCAAAAGGCATCTCAAATTATTAACCATTGTATATGTTTTAATAAGTTATTCTTTAATAATATACAAACCTATTTATTATTATCTTATTATTATTATGTAAATAATATACCATTAAAATCGTATTCTTCTATAATGAAAGCTTACAACATGTATCATTACAACCCCGACATTTTCTATATGCTATCTTTGTTATCCTTAACAGCTAAAAGGTGAAAGAGAAAAAAAAAAAAAAAAAAATATATATATATATATATATATATATATATGTATTTAAAAATATTAGAACAAATTTATTTCTGTAAATTTTTTGTTTTTTATCCAAATATATCATGTTTCTTTCTTCTTTCTTTTATTATTATTATTATTATTATTTTTTATTATTATTTTATTATATATATATATATATATATATATTTTTATTTTTAATAGATATAAAGAATATGTAACGTTTAGTGAATTATCACTTTTTTTTAGTTTAAGAATAAGTATAATTAGAAATTATATATTTTCTAAAATATATGAAACACAATATGAGTATTTACCTTTTCATTTATTATATTACAAATTTAAAATTATAAATTTTGAGAATTCTATGATTAAATTTCCTATTAATATTGAACCTTTTATGTGTTACGTATTTTTTGAGAATTTAATAAAATCATATATTACATATGATATATATTCATATGAAAGGTATATACATATATATCTGTTTTATTTTACATTATAAAATATTTTATCTCTTTACTATTATATTATAATTATTAGTATGCTTTTTTTTTCCTTATTTTATTATTTTATATTTTTTTGTTTTTTTAAGGCAAGGTTTGGATTATCTCCTTTTGGCTGAAAATTTGTGTAAAATGGGTTTTCTTATTTTTTCAAAAGATTTAAAATTTTTACAAAGTAAATAAATATAAAATATTAGAATATACATATATATACTACTTGTATGTATTAATATATCTTATTTATATATTTTTTCTATATAGTCCTAAAATTTATTCAAGATTATAAATCAAATAATAAAAGAATTTGTTATTTCATTGAAAATATAAGTTAAACGAATGAAATAATGATGCATAATTATTAGGCTTATTGTTTATTATTATAAATATGTATTATTTGTATATATATGTTTTTTTTTTTTTTTTAGATAAATGATATAAAATACAAAATTGCATATAATATATTTTATAATATACAACTTTTTATTTCATTTTATTTTATTTAAATTTTTTTTTTTTTTTTTAAATTAACTGTTATGTTAACATATTATGTTAAAAATTAAATATATGATCATGGGTGAAAAAAAAAAGACAAGACATAGCATGACATTGAAAGTTTTTTTTGAAATATGAACCTTTTTTTTTACAGCATAGTGTAAATATTTTATAGCTAATAATAGTTTGCAATATATGTACTACGAACAATGTACATATATAATTTATGGTTATAATAAGTAATAATAAAAATAAATAAATATTAATTATAATTAAGATGTATATATAAAATAAAAAAAATAATTAATAAAAATAAATAAATAAATTTTTTTTTTTTATAAAGTATGAGCATCTATGCACACATATATACACTTTAATTTACATAACTGAATATAGTTTTTTCGCGTACATATATATATATATATATATTTTTGATATATATATTTTTTATAATATGAATATTATTGAGTCTAGTAGGGAAAAAGAAAGAATTAGCCTACATAGTCATATCAGTGGGCTAGGCTTAGATGCAGATGGTTTTGTTACAGATTTCCTTTTTGAAGAAAAAATAAAAAAGAGGGACATGTATATTGAATCTACAAATAAAATAGAAAATAATGATATAAAAAATGGTACAATTTTAGATTCAGATAAACGTGAGAATATATGTAATTCATATAAATTTGAAAACAATGGAAATTATGAAAATAATAAAATAAGTTATAACAATATAAGTGATGATGAAGATGAAGTTGTAAAGAATTTTTATAAATGCAAAGGAATGGTTGGACAAAAGAAAGCAAGAGAAGCTGCTGGTATATTTATAAATTTAATAAAAGAGAAAAATATATGTAAATGTTTATTATTAGCAGGTCCAAGTGGAAGTGGGAAAACAGCAATCGCTATTGCTATAAGTAAAGAAATTAGTGATGAATCTATTCCTTTTTGTATATTTAATGCTTCACAAGTATATTCATGCGAAGTAAAAAAAACGGAAATTTTAACTCAATATATAAGGAAAAGTATAGGTGTAAAAATTAAAGAAATAAAAGAAGTTTTTGAAGGAGAAGTAATACAAATCGAACCTTTTTATGATAATACCTATGAAGAACAAAAAATTTCATATGTACATATTACTTTAAAAACATTAAAAGAACAAAAGAAAATTAAAATACATTCATCTATATATGATAATCTATTAAAAGAAAAAATTCAAGAAAAAGATATTATCTATATTGAATCTCATAGTGGTAATGTTAAAAGAGTAGGGAAATGTAGTTTATATCAAGATATGTTTGATATAGAAACTGACACGTTTGTTGATCTGCCTAAAGGAAATGTACATAAAAAAAAAAATATTATACAAAATATTACCCTATATGATCTAGATGTATCTAATGTACAACCAAAAGATAATATTCTAGACTTTTTACAAAACAATAAATATAAAAAAACGGAAATTACTGATAAATTAAGAAATGAAATTAATAAAATTGTTTATAAATATGTGGATCAAGGAATAGCTCAAATTATTCCAGGAGTATTATTTATTGACGAGGTTCAAAAAAATGAAAACATTCTTAAAATATAAGCATTATATATATATATATATATATATATATATGTACATATATGTATGTGTGTATTTGTATTTATTCATTTATTTTTATCTATTTAGGTACATATGTTAGATATTGAATGTTTTACATACTTGAATAGAACTTTAGAATCTAATCTAGCACCGGTCGTTATTTTGGCGACTAACAGAGGAATATGCAATATAAAAGGTATCATTAAATTAGCATATACACAAAAATATACTTAAGTATATAAATATAAATATAAATATATATATATATATATATATGTTAATTTTTATCTTTCTAGGAACGAACATAATATCTGCCCATGGTATTCCAGTAGATTTATTAGATAGAATAATAATTGTAAAGACGATGCTATATAATAAGGAGGAAATACTACAGGTATAAATAAATATATATATATATAAATAAAAATATATATATATATATATATATAGGTATATATATTTTTATTATTTTATGCATTTAAATTTTAATTTGACCTTTTTAATCTATTCATCCAATATTTTTTATAAAAATTTTAAGGTTTTAAAATTGAGATGCAAATTTGAAAGAATAAAGATTGATAGTGAAGCCTTAGATTATTTATCGGATATAGGTAAAATTAAAAAATAATAATAAAAAATAAATAAATAAATAAATA
>NC_031488.1:313111-335693 GCF_001602025.1 Plasmodium gaboni | reverse complement strand
CTGGCCTCATTCTATCATAATATGCCATAAGGAATGATCCACAATCTAATCAAAAGCATTAATTAAAAATAAAAAAAAAAAAAAAAAAAAAAAGAGAATATATCAATAAAGAACAAACAATAAGGTTTTATATATTTTTCTTAAAAATGGTAAGTTCTAATTTAAACGTATATGATAAGTTAGACAGAATTGTGTTAGATGTATTACAAAATATAGATGAAGAATATAAGAATGGAGGATCTGATGAGAAGGTGTATTTAAAATTTTATGAATTATTTTACAAGGAGAGTTATATAGAGAAGTTAAATTATAATGAATTAATAAATACTTTTAAAGATAAAAATATACATAAGTATTTATTTTATATGTTTGAATGTGTATTGAATAAAATATCTTTAAAAAATAATATGAAATATCTAGATTTTTTATTTATTATTTTAAGATATATAACCTATTTTTGGTTTTATTTATCAGAAGGTAATAAATTAATATTAATATCTTATTATTATTCTAAACTTATAGATTTATTATATAATTTAAATTTAAAGAAAAGTGCTTTTTTGATTAATATATATAACATTCTTATATATTTCTATATAAAAGATAAAAAGAAAGTTATTTTTGAAATAAAAAAAATTAAAGAAAATGATACAACTACACACATAAAGAATTTGATATTAAAGTTAAATAAAATATTAATATATGAACAAGTTAGACTTATTACAAAAATAACAAAAGAATATTATATAGATTGTCTCAATGAAGATATAGAAAAGAAACTATCTAAATTAATATTATCGGAAGAAGATATGAATAATTTTATAAAGGAGTGTAATTTGTATAACTATATGTGGATATGTGATAGAAAGGATGGATATAATAATAATGATAAATGTAATAGTACTAAATATAATAGTGATGATGTGATAAAAAAAAAAAAGGAAGAAAATTATTATTCTTTTTTTATAAAATATAAAAATAAGAATGATATAGAAATATTCATAAATTGTCATCCATTTTCAATTAATAACAGTTACAAAATTTTCTTAAATTTTTTAAAAAACTTTTTCAAAATAATAATTGATGACTTTGATACATTTTTGTTTTTTTTAAGTTTATTCTATTTAGAATATTTTTTAATGTATTGTCATTTTTTTGAAATAATTTATTACATTGATTTGTCTAACCATGAACAAGATCACAATAATATGGACAGAAATAATAATATAAATTTGAATAGTTTGGATATGAATAATATGGATAGAAATAATATAAATTCGAGCAGTATAGATATAAATAATGTGTATGACGTTCAAAAAAATGATAATTCAAAAAATATATATAAAGATACCAAGTGTATTTCAATACAAGGGTGTTCTAACAATGTTGTTACGACAAATGATGAATGTATTTTTTTAAATAATAATAAACAAAATAAAAGGATTATATGGAATATTATTTTTGATTCTTTAAAAAAGAAATTTGTTTCAGATGTAAAAAATGTGAATTATGTTTTAAAAATATTTAAATATACTTTTAGTTTTTTTTCTTTTGAAAAGAATTTAAATTTAAATAGAGAAAATAGAACATATATAGATAATTATATACATAATAAGATATATAATTTTACATATATATCATCTATATATTTAAAAGAGTTATTGAAATTTTGTCTTTCATTTATTACAAATATATTATATTCAAAACATTTAACTGAGGAAATAATATTTAAATCTATTTCTTATATATTTCATCTTTTGTCTAAATTAATATGTAATACTAATAATGATATAAAAGTATTCATTTTATATAATACTGATAATAGTATAGTATTAATCTCAATAATTACACATATCTATAAATATTTTAAAAAATTATATTTTGGTAAGAATAATGAGGAAGTTCAAATAAGTAAATCAAATAATTCAAAGAAGAATAATGTCAGTGTAGACAAATTAAAATATTCCTTTATAACACAAGAAAAGGTTTATCAAAAAATACAAGAATGTTTATATATTGTATTAACAATTGATGAATGTGTTGAATGTTACACAAGAGAATGTATAATTCCCCCCAAAAAAATAAAGAAAGAAAATCATACTATTAATAATATTAATATTAATAATAATAATAATAATATTAATAATTATAATAATAATAATAATAATAATAATAATAATAATAATAATAATCATTATGATGGTAAATATTATGTTGCTGGGCATGACCCTTGTGATAACCTTAAAAATAATTTTACTAATAACTTCTACATTTGTATTATTATAAAAATAAATAAAATGAATATGTTTTATTCAAACATGGATATTATTAAAGTAATATCTGAAAAAGATAAAAACGTTTTTAGAAAATTTATTTATACAATAAATAAAAATCATGAGAATTTTATAAATTTCTTTTCTTATATATTAAATATAAATTATAAAGAAAATGAAGATGATTTTATTTTAAAAAAATATATTTTTAATTTAAAAAAAAAAAATGAACATTATAATAAAGATAAAAAATTGATAAACCTTATGAAACCTTATCATTCTCCTTTAAAATATATTTTTTTAAAGAATGAAATACAACAAGAGCAAAATATGTGCAATGATAGTTATGACAATTATTGTATTGGAGTTTCATCATCTGATGAAATTCTCGATGAAAAGGACAAGACAAAAAACAAAGAAAATAACAATATAAATAATATAAATAATATTAATGGTAATAATAGTAATAATAATAATAGTTATAATAGTTATAAACAGTCTTATAATAACAATTTTTATAATGATGATATGTCCTGCAATGATAGCAATTATGATAATATTCATTTTTATAATCATTATGATGATAAGAATGAAAATAAAAGAGATGATATGCCAATATTTGAAAATTCCAGGTTTTATATAAATAAAAATATAATGAAAAATATAAATGTCGATTTTAAAAATGTATGCCATACCATAGTATTGTGTGTGAAGAGATGTATACAAATATCAGATAATATATTTAATCATTTTGAAAAGAATAAAAATTTAGAACCCAATTTTAATATATATGTATGTAAAAATATACTTATTAATTTTTTAAAATGTTGCTTATTAAATATAAGTTTATCTTCTTATATGTGTGTGAAATTAAATTATGATTATATTTTAAAAGAGATAAGCGAATCTAATTTAGTTGAGTATGCTTATAATATATATGATAAATATGTTTGTTTTATATTAAATCAGAATGTAAAGAACTTAAATGAGCATAAACACGTCTTACAATTTAATATAATAACTCAAAATAAAAGGAGATCAACCGTTCATATTAAAAATAATAATAATATTAGTAATAATAATAATATTAATATTAGTAATAATCCTAGTTGTGATAATAATAACAGTAGTAGGAGTAATGGGGCGATCAAGGAATCTTCATTATATAACAATATATGTCTTGATGATATATATGACATTTTAAGAAATAAAAAAGATAGACATGAGAATTCAAATAATAACAAAGATAATATATATCATCCTAATGATAAATATAAAAATGATAACCATTCAAATGATTATTATGAATGTCAATATAGTACTTTCTTTATTTCAGATAATACCACATTTGTTGAAACATTATATTCAAATTGTTTTTTAATTATGATAAACGTTTTATTCATATGGGAACTGTATCTAGAAATACCATTAGAAATTCTAAATAAAATGAGATATAGTTTTTTTGAACTTTTTTATAATACAACAATTAAAGTTTTAAAATTTATAAAAACTGATAAGGGTTTTTTATTTCTTTTGAATATTTTAAAATTTATATATACAAAATTTATAAGTTTACCATTCAATCCTATAGATATTCATACAAACTTTAAAATGTATGATTTTTATGAATTTCTTCTGAGTAATGAATATGATACTAATATAAATACCCATTTTAATAATAGAACTCCAAATAAAAATCATCATAATAATAATACTTACTATTATGGTTGTCTTGATATGGAGAAAAAAGAAGATGATAAATTTAATCAAGATAGTTTATTTATTAATTCAGTTAGTCCATTAAAATTTATTCAGAATAATAGAGAGGAAGAATATAATGAGGAAAACTCAAAAAATGATAGTACTAATAATATCATTAAATATAACCAAACTAATGAGGAATTCAATGAATACAGTAATTATAATATGTTAAGTGTTAATAAGAAAAAGAGAATAAGTATTGGAGGACTTGTTCCTATATTTCTAACTAGCCAAAATGAGAAAGAAAAAAAAAACAAAAGGAAAACTATGGTTGATTATGTATCTTATAATAAAATTGAAAATGATTCATTTACAGGCAATGGTAATATAAGAGAGAAAAAAAAAAGAAATACATTAACATATGATGAGAGTTCCTTTATGAATAATATGAATAATGATAACAAAGTAAATTGTGATTTTTATGATAAAAATGAGAATGAAACTCCAAAAAATAATTATGATAACAATAAGGATATGTTATCAAATGAAAATATAAAAGTAAAGAGAGATGATGTAAATAATGATGATGATAATAATAATAGTAATAGTAAGAGGAATAAAATGAGAAATACGTATTTAAAAAATTATTATATTCCTCATATAGATTTATTATTTATTATTATAGATTTAGAAGTATATTATTATTATGGAAAGAAGAAATATAAGAAAGTGATTTTTATTGTAGAAACTGTATTTAAGAATATTATAAATAAGTGTGATTATAATACTAAAGAATATTTAAGGTCATGTATTTCTTTTATTTATAATTATTATCACCAAATACATATAAAAAGTAATAAGAATAATATACAAAGTTGTGGGATTATTCGACATATATGTAATTTATATTTTAAATCAAAAATCTTTTATTTAAACAAAAAAATTAAAAAAATGTTATCATATTATAAGGAAAAATGTAGTAATATAGATTCATTGAAATTAAATTATAATGAAATGTATGATGTATTTTTTAATAGTTTGAAATGGAAATATTTTTTTTATTTTAAAAAAAATGTGAATTCTGAGCATTTTTATGATAATGAAAAGTATAAGTATTATGATAATTGTGATCATTTCAATAATAATATTCTCTTGGATGAAAAGAAAAAGGAGAATATGATTCTTATTGACGAATTATTAAGTATACACATTAATATATTACTATTTCTTATATTTTATGAATATATTTGTAAATATACACACATACATTTTGTATTTTATTTTCGATTTATATATTTATTTTTTAACAAAGTTTGTATTGATATCTTAAATATAGTTCATTGTTCAAATCATGTAGAATTTTTTAATCTCTTTGATTTTATATATCATAATATATATAATGATGATAATACTAATATGTATGCTGTAAAGAAATTAAAAATTGCTTTGACAAAAATTAATGATTATAAAATGTTAAAGAATGATATATATATTCCATATAAATTTAATGGTTCTATTGAAAAAATGAATGAGAAGGAAAGAATAACATATCATCATTATCAAAAAAAAAAAAAAAAAATTATTATTATTGATATTGAAGAATTGTTAGTTACTTATATACAAATGAATTTCATTTTCTGTCGAATTTGTTGTATTTTTCTTTTCTTTCAAAATATGTGTTTTCATAAATATGATCTAATTAATAAGGAATGTAAAATAAAGGAATATATGAAATTATTTAGAAGTAATAGGAACATTTTTGATGCTTCAGGTGTTAAAAATGATGAAAATGAATATTTAAAAAGTGAAGCCATAAATAATAATAATAATAATAATATTTATAAAAATAATAATATGAACATATGTAATACGTCTGATTATTATGAAACAAACCAATCTGATACAAATTATATTATTCCCTTTGATTACAAATCAAGTGATTATAATAAATATGACACTGATATGTCTGTTTCTAGTATTTCTGAAAATAGCTTTATTTTAGATGAATGTTCATCATATGCTAGTAAGAAAGATTATATAATTTTAGAATTCATAATAGACAAAATTGAAGAAATAAATATTGGTCTAATATATAAAAACATGTTAAAAAATTGTTATTATATAATAAAAGTAGAAATGTTATATAATTATATTTATAATAACATTGAAATATTAAAAAGATTTTCTTATCTTAATAATGCCTATCATTTATATAAGTTGTATTATCATATGTTCGTTTGGAATAATAAAAATCATCTTGATGGTTTAAAAAATATTAATAAAAAGGATAAACAAAAATATATGAACGATTCTGTTCAACATGATGTCAATGGTTTGTCTATGAAGGGTCATAGTAATGATTACACATCGAAAAATAATTTTAATGATGACACATTAGAGAATAATTTTAATACCTTTTCTTCAAAAAATAACATATATAATAAGCATAATAAATGCTATCACATTTTTGACATCTTAACATTAAATCAAAGATTAAAAGAAAAAATGAATCCACGTTATATAAAATTAATGTTTTATGATACGTCTCATTTGTTTACTACATATAATGATGATAGTGTGAAAAATGAAAATGATTCATATGTATGTAATGATGAAAATATAATGAAAAATAATGATATATGTAATGATTTTTTTTATAAATCTTTTGATGAATGTAATTCCTATTTTTCATGTAATATATATAATTTTAATTTAAATTTATTTCATCCACTGAATATTAGAAAAAAGGGAAATATACAAATTTATGAAAATAATACAAAGACAAATCCATTTATTAGTTCTCAAGTTATTAATAATAAGTATTTAATGAATCTA
Source organism: Plasmodium gaboni (assembly GCF_001602025.1). Classification (NCBI taxonomy): domain Eukaryota; phylum Apicomplexa; class Aconoidasida; order Haemosporida; family Plasmodiidae; genus Plasmodium; species Plasmodium gaboni. The sequence goes on along the minus strand of NC_031488.1, from coordinate 328,884 downwards.
AATAAAAAATATAATAAGATTAAAAAATATATAATGAATTATATCATATCAACCTATTTTATTATATTATGTTTTTATTTTAATGAATATAATATAGAAGAAGATAATTTATCCTTTTATTTTATTCTTTATTTATTTCAAACAAAATATCATGTTTTTAATAATAATTTTTTTTTACATATAGATAATGCATATCAATCATTAAATGAAAATATGTACACTTCAAAACATGATATTATAACTAAAGAAAATAAAAGTAAAGAAAATAAAAGTGAAGAAAATAAAAGTGAAGAAAATAAAAGTGAAGAAAATAAAAGTGAAGAAAATAAAAGTGAAGAAAATAAAAGTGAAGAAAATAAAAGTGAAGAAAATAAAAGTGAAGAAAAGAATTTTATATATTTACAACATTGTAAATATAAAATATATACAGAATATGAACTTAAGAATAATATTTATCTTATATTCGAAATTTTAAATAATATATATGATATATATTATGGAAATATATTTGAGAATATATCAGTTCATAATAACATTGAGATAAATATTGATTTAAATTTTATAACATATTTGAGCGAAATATATAATATTTTATTTTTCTATAAAATGTATAAAGAATGTGTGCATATATTATTATTGTGTATTATGTGTACTTCTAAGTTTTTTTGTTTATATATATTTAATGAGAAGCATGTATATAATGAGCACACTTCATTAGATTTTATTGATAATGAAAATGTAATAAGTAAAATTACACACATTAAAAAAAAGAGAAATACACATATAAATATTAACATTAATATTAATACGGAAGATAATTCACACACTAATAGTAATAACGTTGAATATGGTTATTATTATTATAATCATGTAATGAATGAAGAGAAAGATAAGGAATCAAAAAATATAATCAAGGGGTCTCATAAATGTGATGAACTTAAAAAGATAGTATATCAAGAGGAAAAAATATTAGAAAATAATAATATGAATGAAAGAGTATTTTATGAATATGAAAAGGATAATATGTCTGTTAATGACATTAACCAAAAAAATGACAATAATAATAAAAAAAGTAAAAGTAAAAGTAAATGTAAAAGTAAATGCAAAAATATATGTAAAAATAAATGTAAAAAGGAAAAGACAAATATATATAATATTAAGAAAAATAGAATAATACATATTTTAAATATAATATATAATAAAATAACATGCAATGTAAATAATATGAATGTTAAAGAAATATATATTAATTTACATAATTATATGCAGAACTTAATAATATGTATATCTCTTTTTTATTCTATATATATATGTCTAGAAAAATTATGTAAAAAAGAATATAATATTATTTTCTTTAATTGTGCTAATATTATATATAATTATTATATCGAATTTTATCAATATATTAAAAAATTTTGTAAAACTTATTGTAAAGAAAAATTGTATATGTCTACTTTCTTTTTTGATAATTTCAATTTAAAAATAATTAATCTGAGAATTCTTTCTATTATAAAAGAAAAGGAGATATACATAAAAAGAAAAGAAAAAAATATAAGTAAGAGTATGAAGAATTATGAAATAATAAACAATAATAATAATAATAATAATAATATAAATAAAGATTCTGTGGGTAAAATGTGGTTGCCTAATATTCTTCCAGTAAACATTTCATTGAATGATATAAAAGATAATAATGATCCAAGCAATAATTCAAATGCAGATTCACATATTTCATTATTTCATTCTAAGTTTTATTCAAAGTTTGAATATTTATTATTTGATATTAGGGGAGATATTTTTAAAGATTGTATGACTATGATAAGAAATATAGAAAATAGATATAAAAATGATTGTAATTTTATTTTTCGAAATAATCTAGAATTATATTTTAACATTGTAAAATATTTATATGAAAATAATAAAGATCAATATATAGGATTATTTTTATTTTTTCATGGATATATTATATACGAATTAGAAGATAAGAAAATTAATATGATGAAAAATTTTTGTACTTTTAATATATCATCTAATTTTTTCTGTTTAAAATTTGAACAACGTTCATATGATTTTGATATTGAAGGATTATCATATGTATCAAAAAATGATTCTATTGATGATATAAAAGTAAGAAATAAGTTAATTTTAATGAATACAGAAAATCTATATTGTAATATTTTTTTAAGAACAGATTTTTTTTCTATAACCAAATTTTTTAATATATATATTAAGAATATATACAAAATATTCTTTAAATTAAATAATTTTTTTTCGAGCTATTTCTTTTTAAAAGAATTTATTATATATATATCTAGTATTTTATATCTACCAGAAATGGTTCATATGTATATTTATTTAATAAATATTATATTAACAAGTGGAAAGGAAAGAATTGAAATATTAACACAAGAAGAATTATTTTTTGAAAATTTAAATAATGAATTTAATATGTATGAAAAAAAGAATTTAGAACAAATAAATAAATATGATGTATATAATAAAGATGTTAAAATGTATGAACAAAATGATTTTACAGATATTAATTATGATAAGACACCACTTAATACATATATAACAAATAAATATATATATGAATATAAAAAAGTATTGAATGAATTTTTTCTATATTTAAATTATTTAATATCAAATAAACAAAATATGAATATATTAACTCCTAAATATAGAAAAGAAATTCTTTATATTTATTCATTGATTATTTTAAAAAAAAAACAAAAGCATTATTATAATTATGTTATGAACAATAGAAAATTGCAAACAACAAATGAGTTCCTAGACAATTTACAAAAAATTAATCACCTGGAAGGAGAAGATAAAAATATTAATGATGATAATAAAAAGACAACAAATATATTATATAATACAATAGATAAGAAAAATGTATTAGAAGATCATAATAAAAAAGAAATAAATAATATTATATCACCACCTTTAAATTATGAATTAAATAATGATGATAATAATAATAAGAATAATATAAAGATTGATGAATTATATAATAATAATTTGGATGATATTAATAAATTTGGCAAAAATTTCTTACAGTGCTATAATGAATGTAATAAAGTTAGAAAGAATGAAAATATATGTTTTCTGTTTTTTATTGAAAATTTATTTCTTGGACATAATATGGATACAGACATATATAATGTATCTATAAATGATGAAGAAAGTGTAACAACAATTTTAAAAAATATGATACTGGAAGATATAAGTAAGATTAATATAAATGAAAAGATGAATAATAGACATAAAGATTATATAAAAGAAGATGATGAGACATACATAAATAATACACATCATAATAATAATAATAATAATATGCATGATACTAATAATTGTAATGGTGACATTACATATGAGAAAGAAAAGGAAAAGAACTCTACACATTTTGATAATCCATATTATGATGAAAGGAATAAGTTCAATATATATAACCTATTTAATGATATATATTATTTTAATGAAAATGATATAGAATTAAATTCAAGTGATTTTAAGCTTATGGATATTTCAGTATTAAATTATTTACATTTAAATTACGATTTTGAAAAGAATTTAAAATATATATATAATTATATTAATAATAGATTATTTGTTTATAATTGCAAAAAGATGAATTCATATTTTATTAAAATATTGTATTATTATATAAACCTAGTATTTTTAAAAATAAAAAATATTTTTTGTGATGACTGTATATATATCATTAAAAAACAACAATCTTTAAATTCATCTGCAAATGATTGTTGTTCTAATATATTTTTTTTATTATATGTAAGACTTTTATATAATTTTAAAATACCAAAGGATATATTACATGAAATATGTTCCAATTATTTCCCAGGAAATAAATGTAAAAAATATATAGACCTTTTATTGAATAGAAAAAAATTTGGGCATATACAAAATAATCAGTCTGATTATAATAAAATAAAAATGGTGGTTCAAAAAGCTGGTATTAATAAAACGCAAAAAAATCCTCATCAATACGATACACACAATAATAATAATAATATTAATATTAATGGAAGTGTTAATTCTTCTAATAGTGGAGATAATAATTTTAATTGTGAAAATTTTTGTCGGCCCAATACAGATATATTATTCTTATATTTAATAGAAATATTTTTATTTCCAGATAAAGATTGTAGTTATTTTGAAGTGCTTAGTACATGTTATCAATTTATAATAAATATAAAACGAGGTAGAGAAAATGTATATATCAAAGACGAAATGTTAAAAAGGATGTATGAAATATTAAAAAATATACTTTTAAAACAAAATTATGAAAATATTTATTATTTTCAAATTATCTTAATATATACTTCATTATTATTATACAACACTCACATGAAATCGTTAGTATATGAAATGAGGATAATAGCTCAATTTTATTTAGATTTTATATTTTTTTTTATAGAAAATATAAAAAATAATTTGATTATTTTGGATATAATAAAATCTTACGCTACTGATCAGAATGATGTGTATAATATGGAGCAAAAAAAAAAAAATGGAATGAGTGATAAAGAAAAAAAAAAAGACCAAGAAGAAAAAATTAACAATAATAATAATAATAATAATAATAATAATAATAATAATAATAATAATTGTAATAATTTTTATAATGATGAACAGAATATATTTTTTAACTTATTAAAATGCTATTTTAGAAAGATGATATCATTACTGTATTTATATACTGACGAATTAATATTGTATACTATTAAACATAATATAGATTTAGAAATAAACGAAAGAGAATATTTTAGAAAGAACGTATGCACAAATATAAATTCAGATATTATATATAAATATATGAATGTTAAAGAAGTGAATCTAAGTAATTTATGTATTTATTGGGATTATGCAATTATTTCGGTGAGTCAAGATAAAAATAGTTTATATATATCAAGATGTTATAAAAATTTTCTATTAATATTAGCTCAAATGTTTAAAATATATCATGAAAATGAAATCATTAATAGGATATTTTCAAATGATTTTTATAAGATGGACATAGAAAAGGATATAAACGAATTATCGTTCATTATAAATAATTACCACCAAAACATATATAATAATAATAACAATAATAATAATTATAATAATAGTAGTTGTTGTTGTTGTTGTGGCATGAATTATTGTGATGGTAATTGCAATAAACTCAAATCTTATTATAACTTTTTTAACATTCTAAATAATAACGATATGGTGGAAAAACAACTTGGTTCATTGTTTGATACTTATGTTATTAAAAGTAATATAAGAGAATGGATAAACGATACCTTGAATTATCACACGAAGGATATAAAAATGAATAAACAAGGTTATACAGATGAAAAAAACTCACCTTGTAATAATAATTTATTAAATAATCATCTTCATATAAACGAAATAAAAAATGGAGATTATATTGCATGTACTGAAAATTGTGACATTTTAGAAAGTGATGAAAAATCTTTGTGTAGATCACAATTAAATCATTATGAAAAAGAGAATTTTTTTTATAATTTCAATATATATGACATTATCAATATTGATAAGGAAATAGATTTGAAGGAAAAAATACATGTACACAATTCGAATAATATAATAAAAAATGTGGATGTATTCCATCTTTTTATTTTATTGAATAAAAGAGCAAATGAATGCTTAAATAGGAAAAGGGTTGAATATTTTCATGTGGAGAAGGTCCATTTAAATATTGAAAGGTATACATATAAAAACAAATGGAATTATATAAGAAAGTTAGAAAAATTTTTAAAGCAATATCAACATATGATTAAGGTTATGTGTGAAATATTAAGTGAATCAAAATATGTAGATAGAAATGAAATTAATTTAAGAAAATGTATAGATCAATGGTGGAAAAATAGGTATCTATTAGAGCAGCATTTGAAAATCTTGAATCTAGATATATCAAATAGTTTAGGTTGTTCTATACATAAATTAATATCAATTCCTTTAATTAATATAATAACAAAATGGAACATTATGGATGATAAATCGATGAAAAATTATACATTAGAAGATCATAATAAAAATAATAATGAAAATAATTATTTTTGTGATACATTTGAAGATGAAAAAAAAAATAATCTTTCCATATTGAATCAATCAAAAAATGACGAAGAAAATTATGTACATAACACCATATCACCTTTGAATAATCAATTATATTACTTAAAAGCTAATTTTGATATTTTTATTTATATTTTTTATTTTCATCAAATTTTTAGAATCATAAGATGGTTAAAAAAATGGAATCAATTTATTCTTCCACTAAAATATTGGAGTGGAATTGATTATATAAATGTCCTTATAAATCTAACCATATTTTCTATAACACTAAAAAATTGTAATCTTGAAATTATCAATGTAAAAAAAAAATATTTTCAAAAAATGTGTAATCTGAAAAAAAGGAGAGATGATAAAAATATGTCAAAGGATTATTTTTGTAAGGATGAAATAAATATACAAAATGAAAATAAAAATGAAGCGAATTATTATAATTATAATTATAACTATAATCATAATATGAAACAGAAAAATAGTAATTTTTCTAATGATATCAACTCTGAAAATCATATCCATCATTATGATTATATTATTGATCAAAATAATATTTCATATTATGAAAACTTTATTAATGAACATAATATTAACAACAAAGATAATATTATTATTAAGAATAACCCTAATTCTTTAAATATCAACAAAACAAGCACATCCTATTTACCATGTTCCAATAAAGATATTGAAGATATTCTTATTTTTAAAAAAATAATTGAAAAGAAAAATGAAAAAGAACCAGCGGATACAAAAAAAGGAAAAATTAGAGGAAGACGACATACCTACTGTGAACAAAATATATATTCCATAGAAGAATATGGGGAAAAAAATATATATCTGAACCCTAACCTGAATCCTAATATGAAGAACGACGTAGTAAAGAATAATACTAATAATTCAAAATATACAAATATTAATACTGCAATAAGTTGTATTAATTCATATAATATAGAAAATTATGACAAATTTGAAGAAAAGAAAAAAAAAAATAAAAAAAATAATTCACCTAGTATTATAACAAGTAATACAAAAATGAATATGAAAAAAAAAACTGATAATTTCAATAATAATAATGTTTATGAATATTTGAACCCTTTGAAAAATACAAACAATTCTGAATGCGAAATAAATGAAAATTATAAATTAGTGAATACCAAAAAAAAAAATAAAAGAAATACAATATCTGGTATTTTCTTTGATTATGATATGAAACAAAGATATGAAGACTTACCAGAGAAAAATTTTTTGAAATTTTTAGATTTAAGAAAAAAATGTGTTAAAGGTTTATTTAGATGCTCATTTATTAAATTAAGAATGTATTTATATCATATATTAATAGATGTTTTTGAGAATGCAGATATAGACCCAATGAATATTTTTGACTTTTTTAATATTATCACACATTCTTTTATTAAGGATGTCTTATTTTGTAAACTTACAATAGATAAAACAAATAAAGATAAATATATATATACAAGAAATATAGAAAATAATAATATAAGGAAAAATCCTGTTATTTTATATTTACATAGTAATTTGAGTAGAATATCTTTAGAAAACTTGGAACCTTTAAAGGATTCATATATTGTAAGGGGTGTGAGTAAAATGGTAACTACTTATTTATATAAAAGGTTGATAAATAAGATAAATCATGATAAAAGTATAGGTAAAAAAAATATTTACACTAATATGCATGACGAGGATGATAATAATAATGATGATGAAGATGATTATAATAATAACGATGAGGATGGTAATAATGATGATGATGATAATAATAATAATAATAATGATGATGATTTTAATAATAATGTAGATATGGAAATGAAAAAATATATAAAGTATGAATATAATAAAAAATGGGAGATCAATACATCTGAAAATGTGAGTGATAAAAAAAATACCTTGCGTAGAGCGACATATAATACGACAACTTTGAAGGATATAAATAATAATAATAGTAATAGTATTGTTTTGAGGAAGAGCGATATTATGAAGGATGACCCAAATAGCTATCATAACACTTCCAATTTATACTCTAAAATGAATTCGTTTCATAATAACCAAGAAAAAACATTTGATAATTCAATATATGTAAAAAGAAAAAAGGAAAAAGAGGAATTTGTTATCGTTGACGATGATGATACAAATAATAATAATCTTCTAAATAATAAAAAAGGATATAATAATTACAATTTAATTGTTACAAAAGAAGAATATACGAACGAAATGTATTCAAATAAAAGTGATAATACAAAAGAAAAGAAAAATCATAAAAGATCAAGAAAAAGTATGAATATTGAATATTCTTTTATAAATCCTTTTATTAATAAAAATAAGGAACGATCAAAAAATAAAAGCAATTTAACTTCATACAATACACAATTTTTAAGTGATAAAGGAGAAGAAGAAAAAAAAAAAAGAAAGGATGAATATAATATGAGTGAAAAAGAATATGTATTAGATCGAAATAAGAAAAAAAAAATTATAAAAAATAATAAAAGTATTATTTCAAGTAATATATCCATAACACGTTCTTTATCAAATTCATCAGATTCATCTGTAGAATTAATACAAAATGAAGATGAACTTAAGAAAATATTTATGAATGTTAGAAATTCATTAAATTTTCAAAATATAATGTCAATTGATAATAAAGAGGAATATAATAATTATCTTTATTCTAAAAGAAAAAATAGTATAAGTGAATCTGAAGCATATTTTGGTGAAAAAAAGATGAAGCGTATGAGTTCCTTTTTAAAAACATCAAAGAAAGATAAAAGAAGAACATATTCAAATGAAAGAGAATATGTATCAAAAGCATATGAAGTTAATGGTATGAAATATGTGCCATATTATATTCGTAGCTCAAGAATAATTGATCCTTATAAAAGTAAAATATTTTTTTTAATTAATCCTAATGGTGATTTAAAAAGGACTGAAGATGCTATTATTCCATTTATATATCATAAAAATAAAGAAAAATATAAATATAAAAATTGGGATGGATATATTGGTAACGTACCAAATGAAAATGTTTTAATAGATCATTTATGTAATGATGATTTATTTTTATATTGTGGACATCAAGGTGCAGAACAATATATGAGAAAAGAAAACATTAAAAATGGATTACCTAGTCTTGAATTCATTATTGATTATATTGTTGAAAAGAAAATTATAAATTTGAAAAAGTATCCTAAACTAAAGGAAATAATAAATTTATATACTAATAAATATAATACTAAAAAAAACCAACAACTAGAAAACAGTACTAATTCAATACAAAATATAAATCAAAGGAAGAGAAACTCTTCAACATTTGCTTTAACAAAAAATGAAAAGAATACACGTACTGCTATAAAAAAAGATATGAAAAGAAAAAATATAGGCGCCATTAATAATATATTAGCTCATTTGGAAAATACAAAATTAAAGAACAACATAAAAAATAATGATAATAGTAGTGATGATAATAATAATAATAATAATAATAGTGGTAATCATAATATTGATAGTAACACTACTGATAATAATTCAAAAATATATATAAGTCCACTTAGCAAAGGATTAAATTGCTGTACATTTTTAATAGGTTGTAGTTCTGGTCTTCTTTCATCTTATGGTTTTGATTTAGATGCATGGGGTACTGTTTATGATTATATAGTAGGAGGATCTTTATTTGTTTTTGGAAATTTGTGGAATGTAACTGACGGAGAAGTAGATGGATTTACACAAAATTTTTTATGGAAATGGACACAACCTAATTCATCTTCTTTATTTCAATCAAAATTTATATATAATGAAAAATTACCATCTTTGAATTTAAGCTTTCGTTTCTTTTTAGAATTATTTTTAAAAAATATACAAAATATACAAAATATGAAAAATGTACAAAATATACAAAATATACAAAATATTGAAAAATTAGTAAATAACGATATAAATTTATTAAAATTAAATATCGATATTGGTGATCATTTTATTACTGTACCTATGAATATATATAAATTTTTAATAAAAAATAAATTTTTTTATAAATATTTTAGAGATTATTATAATAAGAATATATTTGTAAATAAAAACCTTTATTATATTAATCAAAATAAGAAATATATGTGGTTAACTATAACAGAATCATTAACAGAAGCTAAGCAATATTGTCGCTTACCCTATGGTACAGGTTCTGCAGGAGTTATGTACGGTTTGCCAATATAGAAAGAACAACAACAACAAAAAAAAAAAAAAAAAAAAAAAAATTCATATATATTTATTTCTTTTTTTTTGTATATTTATATTATTATCTATTTTTTATAAACCTTTTTATAATATTCGTAACATTATAGACACATAATAACAAAAAAGGAATATTAAAATTATATATATATATTTTTTTTTTATAACTTTCTTATATATATGTATATATCAAAAGGTATTTAAAAAAATTTGCATATTTAAATAATAGGTTCTTTTAAATTTGATGTTCTGAAGGAAAAAATGGAAAAATTATTATATATACATATAATATATAATGATTTTTTTTTTTTTTTTTTTTTATGTATAAAAATCTCTTATATTATTAATAGGATCTTTTACTTCAAAAATTATTTTTGTTTATACAATATAAATTAAAATATTACGTAAAATATTATTCATATAAAATTTTAAAAAGTAAATATCTTTGTAAAAAAAAATATATTTTATTTATATTCATAATTTATATTTTATTTTATAATGTATTATTAATTTATTACAAAAAAAAAATTCATTATATAAAAATCCTAATTTTATGTCGAAATTAATTAACAATTTAAAGCGCATATAAATATATATAGCGAAGACAATAGGCCAAAAAAAAAAAAAAAAAAATTACAATAATATAAATAATATATATATTATATAATAATATTATTACTATAATTATAATATATATATATATAATATATATAAAATATAAAAAATAAATAGATATTTATATATTTTTTCAATATTATATATAATATTTATTTAAAATTTATTCACAAATTAAAAAAAAAATGTATATATATATATATATATATATATATATATATATATATAATATATTTATAATATAACATATATAATAAAGGATCTATAAAATGTTTTTTTCCCTTATAGATTAAAAACTATGGGTTTTTTTTTTTTTCCTTTTTTTTTTTTAAATGAATAAAAAAAAAATTAATTTTTTTTTTTTTTTTTTAATTCCATTAAATTATTATTATTATTATATTAATATGCATAATATAATATTAGATTAGATAAAAATGAAACATAAGGTTAAACGTGATATAATGAAATGTAAAAAAAAGCTGGAAAGTTCTATAAAAGCTTTAGAAGATAAAATTTTAAGACTAGAATCAGAATATCATAAGAATTGTAATGTTAATGGAGGGAATTTAATAAAAGGATGGGAAAGCAATTTAAGAAAAACACCATTAGAACCTTTAAGTTTCAGAACTTTTAGAGATGACTATGGAGATTCATATGTTGAAAGAATGTTATCATTAACATCATGTACATCTCCTGCTACATCTTTATTTCCAAGTGAAGATACAATAAGAGAAAAACGTAAAATGTAAATTTTGAAGAAACAAAAGAATTTGTTATGACAATTATATATATATATATATATTTAATTTAATGATACAAAATTATTAGGTTTTAATTACTGTTCATATATATACTTTAAATTACAATATAAAAATGAAATGAAGGATATAACCCTACCTTTTTAAAAAAAGAATTTTAATTATCGGATGCAAAAATAAATTACGAAAAAAAGTTAATTACATATATATATATATATATATATATATTAAATGTATTTATTTATATTTTGTAATAAAATAATTTATTAACATACAATTTGATATATATATATGTATATACAAATGATCACTTAATTATTTATATTTTATTTTATTTTATTTTATTTCATTTTTTTGTTTTTTCATTTTATTATAATTTTCTAAAATTTTTTTTTTAAACAAATTAACTTTAATTTTTTTTTGTAAAATTCTTTGTCTCTTAATACAATGTTGTGTTCTTCTTCTTTTTGGTTTAATATAATTTTTGGATAGTTCTTTAATTTCTGACCATCCTTCATTAGGTAATATTTTAAAAAATCTACCTTTGAAATAAAAGGAATCTTTTTTTATACTATTCCAAGGTAATTTCCATAAGGATTTATTATTTTGATCTTTATCTATTTCTTGAAAATATTGTCCTTTATTAATATATAGATCTATTTCATTATTTTGTTTATTTTCATCACTTATTTCTGTTTTGACCAAAGTAGTTTGCATTTTAAATGATGAATTGTTTAATTTGTTAAATCGTTTATATATATATATATCACAATCATCATCAAGAATAAAATTTGTATTTTCATTATTATTATAATGAACATTCTCTTCATTTTGTTGATTCTCTTTAATGTTTAAATTGTTCATGTTATATGTACTTTGTATAGACTCTTTTTTATTATTATTATTATTAACATTTAATATATCACCATTTTGTTTATTATTTATTATAATTTTTTTTTTATTTTCCTTATCTAATTCATCATTTATTATAAAATCATTATGTAATATATCATCTTCAATTCTTATATCCTTATTTGGTAGTGTTTTCATTACATTCTTACTATTTTTGTCATGTTCTATCTTTTTTTGTTGATCCATGAAATGTTCAATGGGAAGACCTGTATATTCTGATGATAAAATGATATCATAAATTTTCGGTCTTTCAATAAATTTAGTAGATTTTTTTTTTTTTTTTTTTGTTTCATCTTGTATTAGATCTATATTATTGATATTATCAATTTTTTTATTAGATACTTTTTTGGCATTCATTAAATAATCAATTTCCTCTTGACTTTTATTTTCTTGTGTTATTTGAGAAGTATCTGGAATATGTCCTAATATTTTTAGCTGTACATACATATCTTTTTTAGCTGAGCATTCCCCTAATAATTTTGTATATGATGATAAATGATAAGGATGTGTTAATATATTTGGTAGTTTTCGTATGCCCATATTATTTTCATATCTTACAAAATCAAATAATCTCTTTTTAGAATATTTATCATACATATTAACTATAAAAGCTCTTGAGAATGTACCATATTTTCTAACATAATTAACTAAGAATGGAATACTTATAGTTTCATAACATCTAGAAAAGAGTGCAATAATTTCTGCATTTTTTGAACAATTTAATACTTGACCTAAATAATTAATCATATTTTCATAAGATATTTGTGAATATTTATCTCTATACATACCTAATCTACTTATTATTTTTAAACATAATTCTGCACTACAATTTTTTACAATATTATATGCAAATAAATTATTTAATATATTACATGGAATATTATCAATATCTAAAATTCGGATAGTTTCTACATGATCATAATTGATATTATTATTCATTGGATAAAAATAATTTCTTTTTTTTTTTTTTTTATTATTATTATGATAATGATTATTATTTAAGTTCATGTTTGGATTATTTGTATTATTTATAGAATCTATTAAGTTTTTATAATGTTCTTCTTTGTTTTTATTGTATGTATTTATATTTTCTTTACTGGAGTGATTACCATTTCGAGATAATTCTTCAGCTATTCTTAATTTACATAAAATTGAATTTCTAAACATTGAAAAATGTTCTTCGTGTTGTTCTAAATATTCTTTCATTTTTTGAGTCTCTTTTTCTTCTTTTTCATATATTTCATTGACAAATAAATTTGAAAAATTTTCCTTACACTTTTGATTATCATGTTTTTGTGGTATATCCATGTTTGTCTGTATACCATTATCTATTTGTTTAATTATATTTGTAGATGTTTTAGCAATATCATTTATTTGTTCTTTATTTTTGTTTTCATCATGAACATCTAACTTTTTATTATTTTTATAAATACTATTTGCTGATGCATGCCAAAGTTCTCCTATTAAACTGGAGTTTAAGTTGTTTGTTAATAATAAGGTATCTAAATCGTCATCAACATCTTCATTGTATTCATCATTTGTATATTCATAATTGTTATCAGTGATAGCATCATTAGTTTCACTGTTTATATATTCATGTGTGTTATCATTGAAAGTATAATTCGTTTCATTATTTTTATATTCATGTGTGTCATCAGAAAAAAAAAAATTATTACTAATCTTGTCATCATCATTTCCCCTTCCAGAATGAAAATCCTTGTACTTATTATCATTTTTATTTTGTAATACGTTTTTCTTGTTTTCACTTGTTTGCTTATTTAAAAAGTTTGTTTTTTTGCCTATAAAATTATGATTCAATTCATTTTTATCGTCAATATGATTTATATCATTTTTATATTGAAATGATAAATTATTACAGTTTTTGTCCAGTGAATATATTTTATCTGATGAATTAAACCTTCTAAATATAAAAAAATGATTATCTATTATTTTCCTTTTTTTTTTATAAAAAGGAATTATTAAATTCACCTGTAAACATTCCAAACTTATGAGGGAAAATTTATTTTTAATACGCATTTCAAAAATGGATTCATAATAAATTATTCATTTTTTTTTTTAAATAAAACAAATGCACATATATGAGTAAAATATATGGCCCTAAGTGGGTAATTACATGAAAACAACGAATTTTTATAAAAATTATATTATATAAATGGAAATAAACATATATATATATATATATATATATTTATATATTATTTTAATTTTTTTTTTTTTTTTTTTTTTTTTTTTTTATACTTTTGAAATGCACTGTCATTCACTTATAAATAAAATATTTATAATTATATATTATACATGTTATTTTTTATTTTATTTTTTGATATTGTGTGACTGCCATAATGTTTTTATTTTATAATATATATTATTTTATATTTTATGTATATATAATATATATAAGTGATAAAAATAATACACATTAACTTTTCATAAAATTTTTATATGATAAAATATTACAAATGAATATAATAACAAAATTGTTAAATATTTTCTTCTAGAAAATATTTAAATAAGATATTTATTAACACAAAAAAAAATAAAATAAAATAATATATATATATATATATATATTTTTTTTTTTAACAATTTAGGGGGGTAAAATATGTCAGTTTTATGTCACACCTTATTTAGTTTTTTTAAGGACCTTAGGAATTTATACAAACCATATACAGCATTTTCTTTCTTTTTCTTCCCATGTGCTATAAATATGTATGGAATTATAAAATTTAATAATTCTGACTATCATATAAATAAGGACGTAACAGATGCCAATGCTTATATGAAAAGGACTGCCCAAGAAAAATAAAACAATGAAATACGATAGAAATTAAACAAATATGTTTTAAATGGAAATGAGGAAGGAAGGAAGGAAGAAAAAAAGAAAAAATGAAAATTGTATAATCTTTCCTAAAGAAATAAAATATTACACTATATATATATATATAGTTGAATGGTTTAATAATATAGAACAAATTGAATATATTTTTTTAAGAACGTGAAAAAAAAGTATAAATGATAAACATTTATACGTTTTAATTTAAAAAAAAAAAATAATAAATAGGAATAACTGCAATGTTGTATAATATATTGTAAATGTTCTATTTTTGAACATCAAAATTTTTTTTTTCATTTATTTTT
>NC_031488.1:311376-312811 GCF_001602025.1 Plasmodium gaboni | reverse complement strand
TTTTTTTTTTTTGATATATTTTTTTTTCGTTTTAGAAATTTTTTTTGAAACATAACTATAAAACAAAATAATTATATAATATTTATGTGTAATATGAGAAAGATTATCTTTTTGTATTCTATAATGTGAATTATAGAATAAAAATTAATAGTTAAACAAATTTATAAAGTTAAAAAATAGAATATAATTTAATTTTCATAAGCTTAATTGTTTTTTTTTTTTTTTTTTTTTTGGTAACAATATATTTTAAGGCACATATTAAAAAATAAATAAATGAATAAAAAGCATGGATAATAACTATTATACATATGTATTATATAATTTACTTCAATTATATCATTACACATTTGTATATTTGCCTTTAAAAATATAACATTATTATTATATTTCATATTTTTATGTTATTCAAATGCAATGGATAACTAAAATGAAAAGAAAAAAGAGTAGGCAAATAAAATACATACATAGATAATATATATATATATATATATAGACATGATGATTAAACATATATCACATAAGATTGATTAATATGTGGATAGCTAAAGGTAATATAAAAAATTACCTTTTTCATACATAAAAATGTTATTAAAAACTGTTCCCATAAATAAATGTACATATAATATATATATATATATTTTCTTTATTAAAAAATTTGGAATACGTAACAATTTTTTCTTTTTATTAGTTCATGTTAATGTGTTTTTAATATTTAAATGTTAAGTAAACATAAGTAAATATATATATATTATATTATTTAAATTGTTAATGTAAGAATTTTATATATATATATATATATATATATATATAAAATATATATTATTTAATTATAAATCATTTTTATAAAATGTGCTCAAAAAAAAAAATAAATTTTTTATTACATTATTATTTCCTGAAATTAATATATAAATTAATTCTTTTATTTATTTTATTGGGCTTATTTTTAACTTAAAAATCAAATATATATATATATAATTATTTATTTATTTTATGATTTATGATTAAATAAAAAAAAAAAAAAAGAAAAAACCAATTCTTTAACATATAAAATTTCATATATTATATATATATATATATATTTTTTTTTCTTAATCAGATATATATTATGTAGGCCATACTGCATTTCCACTACATAAGTATAAAAAAAAGAAAAAATTTAATATATATATAAATATATATACATATATACATAACATTATACTTATACATTATAACAACATAAAAAAAAAAAAAAAAAAAGGAATATTTTATTTATCTATATATATGTGGAAATAAATTTTTTTTTTTTTTTTTTTTTTTTTTTTTTTTCAATTTTTTTTTTTTTTTTTTTTTATAATTTTTTTTTTTTTTTTTTTTTTAAAAAAAAAAAAAAAAAAAAAAAAAAAAAAAAAAATTTTTAAAAAAATAAAAAAATATTTTTTTTATATTTTTTTTT
>NC_031488.1:300811-311076 GCF_001602025.1 Plasmodium gaboni | reverse complement strand
AACATTTTTATGTATGAAAAAGGTCATTTTTTATATTACCTTTAGCTATCCACATATTAATCAATCTTATGTGATATATGTTTAATCATCATGTCTATATATATATATTATCTATGTATGTATTTTATTTGCCTACTCTTTTTTTTTTTCATTTTAGTTATCCATTGCATTTGAATAACATAAAAATATGAAATATAATAATAATGTTATATTTTTAAAGGCAAATATACAAATGTGTAATGATATAATTGAAGTAAATTATATAATACATATGTATAATAGTTATTATCCATGCTTTTTATTCATTTATTTATTTTTTAATATGTGCCTTAAAATATATTGTTACCAAAAAAAAAAAAAAAAAAAAAAAAGGAATATTTTATTTATCTATATATATGTGGAAATAAATTTTTTTTTTTTTTTTTTTTTTTTTTTTTTTTCAATTTTTTTTTATTATATTATAATAGAATTAATTTTATGTATTATTTTCAACGAAAAAAAAAAGAATAAATAAATAATAAACATATTTTAAGAACAGTAAAAATATATGTTATATATATTATATATATTATATTTATTTTTATTTATTTATCATTTTGTTATATACATAATTATATAAATTTTATGTATATATTTTATTATATTTATTAAAATTTGGGTTTTCAATAATATATAATTATATATATTTATTTATTTAAATAAATTGAAAAATATATATTCTTATATAACATCCTCAAAGGAGGCTTGTTTTATATTTTACATATAAATTTATTTATTTTTATTTTTTGTTTAATTATGAATGGGTGATAACGTTCTCTGTTTATTTACAAAAAATTATAAAAATTTATAAAAATACATAATAAATATAATAAATTCACAATCATTCTTTTCCTTTTTTTTTTTTTTTTTTGTATTACATGTTTGAGCAAGAATATGTTGTTTATTTTTACAAGTTACATAAGATAATTTCTTTTTAAATGTTTCATTTTGAAAGATCATATTTATTAATTATTTATAATTTTGTATATATCATAAACATAAAAAAATTATATATCAAAAGATATAAAATGTTTATAAAAAAAACATAAAATTGTATGTACAATTTGTATATGAGATGTGTAAAAAATTTTAAAATTATAATAAATAAATATATATATATATATATATAATATATATGTATATATGAACATATTATATAAACAACCATTGATATTATTTGCATTTAAAAGGGTAATCCTAAAAAAAAAAAAACAAGTGTATATATTATATAAAATAGTATAATATATGTTTATAAAATTATTAATTTCTTTTATATATATATAAAAAAAATTGACATATTTTATTTATATCCAATTTGTAATTACAATGTTGATACTTACATATTAATAAAATATAATTAAGTATAACATAATATAATATTAAAAAAAAAAAAAAGTATCTTCGTAGTATAAATGAAAATATGAATAATAATAATTATTATTATTATAAGAAATATAAAAATACTTATAAGAAGACTAGCTTTCTTGAATCAAAATATGATAAGGTTGTAAACAATGTGTTAGGTTTATTTAAAAAAAATAACAGACACAAATTTCTTTCAACATCTTCAGCCTTATGTAATGATGTGCATGAACAAATATTAAGTTCAAGATTATTTCTGGATTTGTGTGAAGAAAAGGAAATATTATTATATAAAATATTAAAGAAATTGAATATATTAAATTTGATTTATTTCCGTTTTTTAAAAGAAGAAGATATCGAAGATGTTCATGATTTACATAAAGAATTATTTCCAGTAAAATATCATTCAGATTTTTATTTCAGCATATGTAATTTTGATGATAATACAATAATAGATGATGATATTATAAAAATTATGGATAAAATAACTAGTTCCTTTAAAAAAAGTACAAACACAAAAAGATACAACAACAATAATAATAATAGTAATAGTAATAATTGTAGTAATAATTGTAATAATGTAAATTCATATGATGAATTGTCAACAAATTGTTGGAATATAAATGATGATGAAATGAATGATATGGACAATTATTATGATCAAGGTGAATATTTAGAAGAAACACAAAATGATATTTTAAATACATTTAATAATTCAATAGATGAAAATGGAACAGAAAAGAAAAAAATAAATAAAAAGTGGAAAGAAGATCAAATATTTTCAGTGGGTGTATTTTTACCATTTTCTTTTATCGATTATATTAATAGTGATTATATAAATAAATTATTAAAGAGAAAATGTATAGAAAAGTTGGGAGAAAAAGATATTTTACTAGACTATATAAAATTTATGGACGATTCTAATGCTAAATATGAAAAAAATAATACAAATGATAAATATGATAAATATGATAAATTTGACACAATTGACAAAATTGATACGTTTGACAAATTTGACACAATTGACAAATTTGATACAATTGACAAATATGATACAATTGATAAATTTGATACAATTGATAAATATGATACATATGGTAATTATTATAATTATGATGATGGTAATTCTTATTGTCATGATACTCATATTAATAATATGAAGTCACATTCAAATTCTACAAATAATAGTCAAAAAAGTACTTCAAATTGCACCTATGAATCATTTAAAACATATTGTAACTTTGAAATGGGGGATAAACACTATAAAGAAAATATTAATTATGATAATTTAAAAAATCAAAAAAGGTTGACAAATGAAGTAGATACTAAAGAAATGTCAGATTTTATTTTATCATCAAATGAATGTAGTAATAATATGAATGATAAGGAAACACAAAATGGATTTGATAGTCTAGACGAAGAGGAAGCTTTTAAAAAAGAAGATATAGAAGTTAATCCTAATAATAATTTTTATGATTGTAATAATAATTCATCTCCTACAAATCATATTAATCAATATAAACATTATGATATTTTTAATTTTAATGACAAAAAGGAGGACTACACAAGCTTTAATAAATGTAATAATAATAATTCGAAAAACACTATTAATAATATGATGAATCCGAGTAATGTTTATAGAAATATAGGTACATTGCCATGTAACATACAAAGAAACAATAACAACAATAATAACAACAATAATAACAACAACAATAATAATAATAATATCGACTTTATCTACAATAGTGTTAGTAATATAAATTATGATAATGAAAATATTTATAATATATACAAAGAACTTAAAGAAAAGTGTCAATTATATAACGAAAGGAATAGCTTAGAAGAACATATTAAAAATAATATGAAATATAAAATACATATAAGTAAGGAAATGTTAAATTTATACAATCCAAATGAAAGAAAAATTAAAAGAGATTATTTGATTGGATGCTTATCCTCCTTAATTAATTATGATGATATTAATAATGAAAAGGATTATAATAATATTTGTGATTTTTTAAAAAAAAAGTCTAATAATAACAAAAAGAGAAAGAGCTATTTAAGGTATATGTATGATACATCGAAAAATTTTCTAGAAAATTATATGCCTGTGGAAAGATGTTTCAATTCAAAAAATGATGATCACATATATGAAGAAAATTTTAAGGATGATAAGTCAAACTATGATCATGAATATAGTGATTACAACAACAATGACAATGACAATGATGATGATTATAATAATAATTGTAATAGTTATTATAACGGTAGTATAAATAAAGATGTGTTATATAAAAAACATAGAGAACAAGATAAATTAACCAATGAAGAAAATAATGTCAATCAATGTTTAAAAGAATCATACACATATTTAAATAATATAAAAGATAATTTTAATTATTCTGGAGATATCAAATGGAGAAAACAAGATAATTTATTTTGTAATAATATATTAAAAGATTTATCAATATTAAAAAAAGACAAATGTGTGAAAAAAGATTCTCGTTTTGAAAAAATTTTATATGAAGAAATTTATATGAATAAAAATATAAAAGCAATGTCGAAGAAATATGTAAAAAAAAAAATTAGTAGTATATATATTTTAACAGTTGGAGTAAATGAATATTTCCGAGGACTTAGTTTAGCATCTTACCTTATTGAATACTCTATTTATTTTTTTTATTTTATTTTATATAAAATGTTTTTATATAATGACAAATTTTATTGTTATATTGATAATTATACATTCTATAGTTTGTCTAGTAACTTAAAGGATGAATATAATGAAATATTTGATGAAGGGGTTATAAGTGATTATTCTACAAAAGAAATGGAAAATAATGAAAAAAAAAAAGATGAAGAAGCGAATTCTTTACTTATATATGATGAATCTGGAAAAATAAATCCAATCAAAAATAATGACAATATATATAATAATAAAATATCTTGTGTTGATGATGAACACATTACATATAATAATAATAATAATAGTAGTGTAAACGAAGAAATAAATGCAACAAAAAAAAAAAAGAAAAAAAAAAAAAAATTTTACACATTAAAATATACGAATAGTTCACTTAATGTATGGGGGAAATTTAAAAATACAAATAGTATAGAAAATAATGATAATAATAATTTTGAAATTAAATGTAAATCTTCTAGTATGAATAGTAATATTTTGCTAAGATATATTCCAAAAAATCCAAAAGGAAAAAATAATTATAGTATTTGTAATAGTATTATAAAAGAATGTTATATGGATATAATATCAAATGATTATTTTCATCATCTATATTATAATATTCGTAATAAACACAATCAACTCATAAGAAAAGTAAAAAATATAAAAAATATAAATAATATGGAAAATGATCATAAAAAAAAAAAAAAAAGTAATAGTAATAGTAATAATAAAAATCATAATAATAAAGATAATTCATCATACTTTATGACTAATCTGATCCAAACTAAAAATGCTATATTCCCTTTTCGAATAAATAACAAAATATTAAACTTTTTTGTTAATAATTTTTGTGCTTATAATCTAAAAAATAAAACATCTTTTAATTTACAAAATGTTAATAGTGTCAAACCATTTATAAATAATAATGAAGAAAATTATATTCTTCCGTTGTATATATATTTACATGTTATAGACTATAACAAAGCAGCTATTAATTTGTATAACAAATTAAATTTTGATTATGTGCATACATATGAAAACTTTTATTACATTAATAAAATTGCATTCTCATCTTATTTGTATGCATATTTTTTTTAATCCTAAACTGGAAAAATATATATAAGCTATATTGCTGTGGCATCAAAATAATGCATACCTATATTTTATATAGTGCAATGTTCATTTCTTAAAAAAGGTGCCCCATTATATATATATTACATGTCTAATATTTAATATATCATATGTCATTTATTATTATTATTATTTTTTTTTTTTTTTTGTGTTTTTTATTGTAATAGTTTAATTTTTAATTTTTCTTAATTATCCATAATATATATATATGTATATATCCCACTGAATTCAATTAATTTTTTTTTTTTTTTTTTTTTTTAATATGATACCTGAAAGATATTGGCTATATGTTTTATCTTTAACTAGATAATGTTTGTTTTTAATATTAATGGTTATAAAATTAAAAAAATGAATTTATAAATATATATATATATATATATTTCTCATTGTTATTATAAAAACAATATAATTAAAATAATCTCATATGATAGATAAATATAATTAAATAATGTAAGAATTTACATTAATTCTTATATTGGGGATTAATTATGTTAATATTTGTATTCTATTTAATTCAAATAATAAAATTGTTATTATTATATCATATAAATATGTGTAACACAAAATATGAATTATAATAAAGTTAATGATAAAAATAGTATAACACATTGATAGTATATAGCGTTATATTCATATATGCTTTTAATTAGTAGTGAATCCTTAGAAATGTAGTTTAAATAAATTTATGTAGTTAAAATATAAAATATAATAATAAAATTAACAAAAAAATATTTTATCAAAAACAAAAAATATAAAATAAAATGATTCGCAGTAAAAAAAAATTTAATAAATATACAGAAAATTTTACCATAATTTTTTTTTCCTAAACATATATATGTATACAAATATAATCATAATAAATAAATATATTATAGTACAAATATAACGTAAAAAAAAAGAAGAAAAAAACTATATATATATATATATATATATAACGACATAAGAATACCTATACAACCAATCTAACATAACTAAATATACAAATAATTATATATCGATTTTTTATCGTCCAATCTACATAAACCTAATATATAATAACCTGACATAAATATGATATATTATATTACATGTAATGGTAACATATGTTATATATATGTTTCTGGATATATATATTTTTGTATTATATCACTATAAAATTACTATACATTTATATGTATATATGTAGGAGACAAAGTTAAATAATATTTTCGTATATTATAATTTGTATTATATATTACGTATCATATTATATCTTATTTTTGTGTTCTTAAAATAAAAAATTCTATTACTCATTTACGTGTATTAGTATATCTGTACTTATAATATATATTAAATGAATTTCTCTTAATGTGTATATATTTTTTATACCAACTAGAAGAGAATATTCCATTCCATATTTTTTAAGATATATATATTAAGTATAATAATGAATATATATATATATATATATATATATATATATATATATATATATATATTTATTGATACAAAAGATAAACATATAAATTTAATATATATATATATATGTTTTATAGTTGTATAAAAAAAATACATCAAATAAATATTTAATGAAAATATTGTATCAAATTTTTATTTAATAAATATGATAATTTTCCCCGTGATAATATAATTTAATTTATATTTAATTTTAAAAATAAAAACATAAACAATATGAAGATATTTAAATATATAAATGATGAATACAAAAATATATATTTAAAAATTAATATACATATATATATAACACATATTTTTATTTTTTTTAAATTAAAATAAAAAATTTGTAATTTCTTTTTCAATATATATATATATATATATATATAAACACATTATTTGCATACATTCCATTTTTAATATTACTTTTATGGTAGTACTAATATTAAGCTGCCCCAGTAGCCCAGTCGTTAGGTATGTAACATTTCCTTGTGAGAACGTTGGTTCGACTCCGCGTGCCGACAATTTCATAAAAAAAGTTGCAGACCGAGCTACTGAGTTACCCCAAGGGGGGTGGCGCAAATTTTTTTTTTATAAAAATTTTGTATTATTTTTTTGTTATTATTTAAGGAAATATATATATATATTTATGAATATATGAAAAACGTATTAACAATAATTTTATTTATTAAAACATATACGTTATACGAAGGAAATAAATCATTTTTCTAAATAAATCCATTGTCATATATATATGTTTTAATTTGAATGATTAAAATTGAAATGTTAATATATTGAATTGTGTGATCTCTTAACAAAATATAAATAGTAAATTGTTATTTTTTTTTTTTCAATAAACATTTTTTATAAATCAACTGCATTATGAAATTTTATGCATAACATATATTAATATTAAAATATAGAAATATTTATATTTTTATATACCATGAATATTATATATATATGTGAAAGGAAATAAAATGGTATATGAGGATGTTATTGTATTACTGCAAACGATTTAAAGTGATATAGTAACATATATATTTAAATTAATATTAATGAGGTTGTACCACGACATATATAATATTATATTATTATATTTTAATAAAAGATATAAAAAGAGGAAAACAAAAAATTCCATAATTCATTACGTTAATATTATGTTTCTGTATATATACAAAAAATATATTACATTTATATTTAAATTAATATTAATGAGGTTGTACCACGACATATATAATATTATTTTATTATATGGTAATAAAAGAAACAAAAAGTGAAGAACAAAAAATTCCATAATTCATGACGTTAATATTATGTTTCTGTATATATACAAAAAATATATTACATTATAATAAATTTTAATATGTGACTATAAAATAAAACAACAAAATAATATGAATAGTTATTAATACAACATCAATTTATACTTATGATGCTAATATATTTTAATGGTGTACACATAAATGGAAATTATATATTATTAATTATTATTATATATTTTTTTTTTTTACTAATATAGAAATAAATATATCACATGTTTTTCTATAAACAGTACAAATATAAAATTTTTTTTGGTTTCTTTATATATATATATATATATATATATATATATATTTCTTTTTAATTTGTATTTTTTTTATTATATATATATATATATATATATATATATATTTCTTTTTAATTTGTATTTTTTTTTTGATATTATTTCCCCTTGATATATTAATATATAATTATAATATATTCTACACTATAAATATATATATATATATCCATTTCTATAATTATTTTCTATTTAGAAAAAAACAATATATATATATTTTTTATAATAATATATCTACAACATATACTATATATATGTATGTTTCGATAGATAAGTTATATATATATATATATATAATGATAGTAGGTATTCGTTTAGATTTTTGTAATATATGTACCAATATCATAAGTATTTTCTTTAATCTCATATATATTTCTTTACATAAATATATATTTTGAATATATGTATACTTATATATTTATAAAATATATTTATAAATATGTTATATTTTATATATTTATTATCATATTTTATTTATTTTTTTTTTAAAACTAATTAATAATTAATTATTTTACATATATTTTAATTTGTTTTTATATTTTTGTCATAGATATTTTTTTTAGAATTGTTATAATTTATCAATTATTTATTTATTAGTATTTTTTCAAAAATAACATATTCAAAAAAAAACAATTAAATCTTAATCAATTATATATTTATTAGTATTTTATTTTCAAACATCATATAAAACAAAATAAAAAATATTATTATCTACTACAAAAATTCAAAAATAATATATATATAATAAACTCTAACACTCACACAAAAACATCATAATACCACAATATATAAAAATGGATAAACCATATAAACTTCATAAATATTTTATATATTTCAAATGTAAAAGATAAAATATATAATCACTATATATATATTCTAGTGAGTAAGGTATAAGGAAAGAATATATGGAAAATATGAAGGTATTTTTTCCCACTATATTTGACACATATATATGTAGGTATTTTTACCACTATATTTAACACTATATTTGATACATATATATGTAGGTATATATATATATATATAATGTATAATCACCATGGTGGCAAAAACAACATGTAGTGGTGGAAGTAAAGGTGGTGTGGATGTGAAAACTATAGCAGGGGTTTTTCAGGAGCAGGTAAAGACACAATCAAATACTGATGGTGGTGATGTTGATGAAGAGGGTAAGAGTGTTTTGATAGGAAAATTATCCGAAGCAAAATTTAAAAATAGTCAGAGTGGATCTTCACTGGGTGAGGATGTCGATGTTTGTAAGCTTGATAAAAATCAACATACGAATGCTACTAATGGTTATGGCGATCCATGTAAAAATAAAGAAAATGGTCAAGGTAAAGACAGATTTAAAGTAGGGAAACAATGGACAAAGAATAGTGAAGCAAAAGATGAGCACAAAGAAGTTCTAATACCCCCACGTCGTCGTCACATGTGCACTTCCAATCTAGAAAATCTGAACACAAATGCTGATGGATTTAAAGATGATAAAGTTAATCATTCTTTTTTTGGCGACGTGTTATTGACAGCCAAAGAAGAAGCAAATAAAATAATAGATCTGTATAAACAACATAATAACCTAAATGGCCAGAAGTTAGACGACAATCATAAGAAATCTGTATGCAATGCTATAAAATATAGCTTTGCCGATTTAGGAGATATCATAAGAGGAAGAGATATTTGGACTAAAAACCAAGACATGGAAAAAATAGAAAATAATTTGGACGCAATATTTAAAAAAATTAAAGAAAATCTTACTAGTGGTACCCATTATAAAAATGTCACAGACCTTAAAAAATTACGTTCATATTGGTGGTCCCAAAACCGCGACCAAATATGGAAAGCCATGACAACATGTGGAAATACCACCTTTACTTCCACCACTACATGTTGTTTTTGCCACCATGGTGATTGTACATTATATATATATATATATACCTACATATATATGTATCAAATATAGTGTTAAATATAGTGGTAAAAATAACTACATATATATGTGTCAAATATAGTGGGAAAAAATACCTACATAATAAA
>NC_031488.1:294956-300711 GCF_001602025.1 Plasmodium gaboni | reverse complement strand
TAATCCTATAAATCCTCCAAAAAAAATTACATAGTAGGACTTTTTAATGATTCTATTATTGATGACGCATACTTCCGTATATCTAATACATGGGATATATAAAATGATACCTGAATTATTATTAAATACATATATATATGTATCATTGTTACTTTTTTTAAATTTTAGATTTAGCTTAAATGTTTATACATATTAATGTATTTAATAAAGTCTTTTCTTTTCTCCTTTTTGAACTTCAATTTTGTAAAATAATATAATAATAATAATAATATTATTATTATATAGTCTTGTTATTTATTATTAAATTATAAAAAAAAAAAAAAAATTGATTACATTTAATGAATATAATTTCATTATTATAACAATAGTAACCATATTTCAATTTTCCTTTTTTTTGATCTCAATATTAGTCTAATAATAACAATACAACCATTTAAATTATGTACGTATTAAATTATTTGGTATATGTTTTATATTTTTTTTTTATTTTATAAATTTATTCTATAATGTGCTTTTACAAAGGAATATTATAATTTTAAATGTATATATATATATTGTTCATTTATATTTGATTTGTTTATTTGTATAATATTATATTATCTATTTTTTTTTTTTTTTTTTGAGATATTAATATTTAATTCTTAATATAAGTAAACGTACATGAAATTTTAAAAAAATCATGTTTTAACATATTTTATTAACTATTATTTTAAATGACACTTTATGGATTTTTTTTTTTTTTTTTTAACTCTTAATAATTTTATTATACCTTAATTTTGTTTATATTGATAATATTATATTATCCATATTATGTGTTTGTATTTATTTTTGTTGTAGCTTTTATATTAATGTATACATTAAATAAAATTTATACTTACATTGTTTTTTTTTTTTTATTCATGTGATAATAATTTTTTTTTTTTTTTTTAATACATTATATATTTTTGAGTATTAAATTAAGAAAATAAGTAATTAAAAAATATATAAAAAATTAAAAAGTTCGGTTATATTTATATTTTTTTTTATATATCATTATTATATAGAAATAATAGAACAAATATATTTGATGATGTAATGATATATATATTATATATATAATAATACTAATTAAATATATTGAAGAATTACCTTCTTTATTTTTTTTTTCTCATTTATGACTTAAATATTTTTGTTATATTGCATCATAATATAATACATTCAATAATTTATATTTTATAAAATGATTAAATTACCTTTTTATAGTTTTAATAAAAATTCCTTACTTGTACAATGTTTCAAATCAGCATGTGTATATTACATACCTCAGAATTTATTAGTTCTTAGTGCTTTTATTTTTTATAAATATAAGGTAATATATACACAATATATATAAATATATACATACATATATATGTGTGTGTATTTTGCTTTATTTATTTTTGAATGCTTTTATGTTTTAAATTGATATATTTTATTTTTTTTTTAGAAAAGTCAATTTAGTAATGGAAAAAGGATTCCTATAACAAACTGCAGTGAAGCAATACATAATTTTGTGGTTGAAAAAAAATTAAAAAAAGATGACATAAAAATACAGAAAAAAAAAAATGTATACATCATATCGTTAGTTTAAAAAAAAAAAAAAAAAATAGCCAAAATGGAATAAAATAATAATAAAAAGAATAAAAAAGCCTGAACAAGTCATGTAATATATATATATATATATGTATATATTTGAATGGATGAAATATATTATTATATGTTAAAATATATAAACATAATATATATATATATATATATATATATATATATATATATATGCTTGTATATGTGTTTTTTTTTTTTTTTTTTGTTTTATTTTGCTTGTTTCAGAATTCACTAACAAAATTATCCACTTCATCATCAATTGTTTTCAAAACTTTTAAACTATCATGTGAAGAATAAGATTCATAAAGTTTTGTTAAATATTCATTAGCTTCATCAAGCTCATATAAATACAATGAGCATGTTATTAAATTATATAGAATATCACCGTTATTTATTTGATTTTTTAAAAATTCTTTAGCGTCATTAAATTCATAATTTAGTATGGTTGCTACTGCTTTTCCATTTAATATAATGGAGGAATGATCATTAATCATTGGTCCATATAAAGATTCTAAATCATCAAAAATTAAAAAAGATTCTTTATTATTATCATTAAATAAATAATAAATAGCTAACACAATTTTAATAATAGGTATTTCTTCATTCATATGTAAGAAATCTTTTATAATTTCATTTACTATATCTTGTCTATTTATATTTAATAAGAAAAAAATTTTGGCTGCTTTAATTTCTATAGTACCATTTTCTAATAAATCAAAACATTCATCTAATAAATCATTATCAAAGAATATTCTACTTTTTAAAATATTAGCATTACAAGAAGAAGTATTTAATTTATTTATTTCATTTAATACATTTTCTTTATCATTCATATAATAATATTTATAATATAAATATAACAAATATAAATTCTCATTCTTCTCATTCTTTAATTTTAATATGGCATCCTTTTTTATATTTTCAATCATATATATCTGATATATGAATTCTTCACATCCTTTCTTTTCTCTTTCGTCTTTTACATTTTCAAAACAACTCAGGCAGTGCTTATTAAAACCTCCATAAAAGAAGTCTCGAATCTAAAAAAAAAAGAAATATATAAAAAATATATATACATAAAAGTTTAAAAAAACATATACAAGCATATATTTATATATATATATATATATATAATATGCATAATATTATCAGTTTATTTTAATTTCCCTTTTTTTTACTTGTAATGGTGTATCCATTGAAAAAAAAAAAAAAAAATTAAATTATTTAACTATACATAAAAAAAATTAATTAAAAAAAAAATACATTATTATATAAATAAATATTATATATTAAATCATTTATATTTGGTGGATATATATATAATGAATATAAATAAATAAATATATATATATATTTATTTATTTATTTATATTTTCTAAAATAATTAACAGTTTAATATAATTAATAAAAAAGATAAAAATTTATTTTTAAAAAAAAAAAAAAAAAAAAAAAAAAAAAAAATTATTATATATATAATATAATAATATATACATACTACATATAATATATAAGTTATATATATATATTACATATAACATAAAAATATATTATTATATATGTATGTAATATTTAATACAGATTTTTCTATATATTATAATTCCTTTTACATTTTTATTTTTTCTAACTTTAATATTGTTATAATATTTGATATTGTTCATATAAAATACTTTTAATGTTTATTTTTTAAATGAATAAATAATATTTAAACGTATTATTATTTGTATATGAATGTTTATATTTTATGGGGTAACAAAATTCTTTATATTATTTCCCTTTACATAAAAAAAAAAAATAATAAATAAAATAATAATAAATAAATGAATGAATGAATAATCATATTGAATATATATATATATATATATATATATTTATTTATTTATTTATTTATATGAATTTCATTTTTTGAGTGTACATTTTTCATCTTATGTAATACTGTATGTTTAAAAAGAAGAAAAACCATTGTACGATCTAACATATAAAACATATTATATATAAGTGCACCACATATTAAAATTTTTTTTCGTTATAAAAAAAAAAAAAAATGTACATATGTTATGCATATATATATATATATATATATATAATATTATTATTTTTATGGGATTAATTTTTGTGTTATAAGAAGATCCAAAAGTTTTGCACTTTCCAAGGTTTGTTGTTGATTTCTTTCAATTAATTTAAGAGGGTAATCATATGATAAGGAAAAATTAAGTGGTGTATAACTAAAGACAAATTGAAATAAATCTTCAACTGTATGATCATAATTAAATTTTTGGGTAATTTTTTTACCATTATATAATCTTATATGTAATGTAGTTACTGGTTTTTTATCATCAATTTTTATTTCTTTTATATTATTTGGATTTGTTGAAATTTTATTCATTTCTTCTTCGTTAATACTTGAGATAGTACCACCTAATTTAACACCTTGACCTTTATATAATTCTTCTTCTTTAGTTTTTTTCTTTGTATATATTTGATTACTCTTATCTTTTATAGCTACATTCATTATTTTATCTTTTGAAGCAAATTCTTTTGGTAATATCCCTGCCTCTATATTTGCCATAAACTTTTTATTTTCTTCAATCTCAAGGTCACGAAATTCACCATCATCTACTATAAAACCGTTTTTGTACAAAATGATGTGCTTACAGTTTTCTGGCAATTTTGATTTTAAAACATTCTGAGCAAAATCATCATCGGAATTTTCTACCTGTAGTCCGCTACAAAAATATATATATATATATATGTGGACATAAATATATGTATATATTCTATATGTGTTTTATTTTTATTTTTTTTTTTTTTACCTCTTTTGACCTCCTGTATAATGGGCCACTCGTTCATTATTTTTTTTATCATCCTTCTTTAAATCACTTAGTGATCTATATAATAATAAAAAAAATTATTATATTAAATATTCATATAAAATATACACCATTATACAAAATAAATATACATTAAATCATAAATATATATTATCAGATTCATAGCACTGTCTTATAAAATAAATATTACATATATATACATATATGTGAATACATAATAGAATATAGAGCAAAGTAAAAAAAAAAAAAAAAAAAATTATGTATTATATAAATATATACATATATATTTTTTTTTTTTTTTATTTTTATACTACCTTATATTTGACATGTTTCTCCAAAAACAAAAAAAAAAAAAAAAAAAAAATTTTTTTTAAATAAAATAAAATAAAGTTTCTACTATTTAGACTCTTTTATTTTTTTTTTTTTTAGTTCGGAATAAATGACACTTATAATGATATGTATGAATAAATTTCATCTAAAAAATTACAACTTTTTTGCTTAAAATATTTTTTTTTAAATAAGCATAATATATAAAATAAATATTCTTATTAAGTATATGTTTATATAATAAGTATGTGATGCAAAATAATAATTTTTTACAATGTATCATATTATTATTATATTATTATACATACATATATATATAATATTATATGTTATAATTTCATATATCTTAAGAATTATGAAATATCAAAAAACACAAAAATAAGAATATAAAAATATAAACATATAAGATAATATAAAAGATACTTCCCAGGTTTTTTTTTTTTTTTATATGCATACACGTATGAATTTTTGTAATATTATATAATATATATAATATTATATATTGTATATATTTTTTTTTTTTTAATATATAAAATATTATATATATATTATATATTTGTATTATATTAACTTTTATGCGTTTATTTAATATATATTAAAATAATAAAATCCAAAAATCTATTAATTTTTTATACTAAGTAAAAAATAATAATAATAATAATAATAAATCAATTAATTAATTCAAGATTTAAATATATTATATATTTATATATATGAGTCTTCAAATTGTGATGAAAATATATTCATTCAGTTCATTTTACAACCTTTCTCAAATATACATTATATACTTTATATGTATTACCTTATTTATTTTTATTTTTATTTTATTTTATTTAATGAATTCTTTCTTCTATTGGAAATATTAAATCAATATTACTATTTTGTGTACGTATTTTTATCATATATTACATGCAAGCAAAAAATTATATAATTTAAAAAAAAAAAAAAAAAAAAAAAAAACTTTAGTTGATGTATAC
>NC_031488.1:271050-294656 GCF_001602025.1 Plasmodium gaboni | reverse complement strand
GCTTTGAATCTATATATTTATTTTTTTGGACATTTTAAAATACGTAAAATTTTCAACATTTATATATTTCATAGTATACATAAATAAAAATTATATACATATATTTATATATATATATATATATATTTATATATATATATTTTTTTTTTTTTTTTTTTTAATGGTTGCATATCTATTTTTGGATGTTGCAATTTTTTATTTTTGTAAGCTTCATGAAAAATCATTCAAAAATAGAAAAAGAAAACTATATTAAAATTTTATAGGAATAATATAAAATGAAGCATCACTAATGAGATTATTTTATTCATTTATTTATAGAAGCACCATCATCAGTTGCTTTAATTTAATATATTATATTGTATTGTAATGTGTACTATATATATTTAATATATGGTGTATAACAACAGTTATTTAAAATTTCTGTGTAAAAATAATAATAATAAAAAAAAAAAAAAAAAAAAAAAATTAAATATAATATAATATAATATATTAATATATAATAACATATAATATATTATAACAGTTATAAATAAAGAAATGAAACGCATTAGCCCTCTAAACACCGTTTTTTATTTAAGTTTATTTTTTTCATACACATTTAAAGGGTTAAAATGCACCAGAATATATAAAATCGGAACGAAAGCGTTACCATGTTCTGAGTGTCACGATATATTTGATTGTACTGGATGTTTATTCGAAGAAAAAGAGTCTTCCCATGTGATACCTTTAAAATTAAACAAGAAGAAACCAACTGATCATAAAAAATTACAAAAACATCATGAGTCTCTAAAATTGGGGGACGTAAAATATTATGTAAATAGAGGAGAAGGAATATCCGGAAGTTTAGGAACTTCATCTGGTAATACATTAGATGATATGGATTTAATAAATGAAGAAATAAATAAAAAACGAACAAGTACACAATTAGATGAGAAAAACTTTTTAGATTTTACTAAGTATAATAAAAATAATAAAGCACATGATATATCTGACCATTTATCTGAAATTCAGAAACATGTGTATGAACAAGATGTTGAAAAGGGGAATAATACTTATAAAAATGATAAATATAATACAAATAATAAATATAATACAAATGATAAATATAATACAAATAATAAATATAATACAAATAATAAAGACAATCCAAGTGACAGTTCGATTGAAAAGAATTTTATTGCTTTAGAAAATAAAAATGCTACAGTAGAAAAAACACAAGAAAATGTTTTTCTAGTACCCTTAAAACATTTAAGAGATAGTCAGTTTGTAGGTGAATTATTAGTTGGTACCCCCCCTCAAACTATATATCCAATATTTGATACAGGAAGTACAAATGTATGGGTAGTGACAACAGCTTGTGAAGAAGAGTCTTGTAAAAAGGTTCGAAGATATGATCCTAATAAATCAAAAACGTTTAGAAGATCATTTATAGAAAAAAATTTACACATTGTCTTTGGATCTGGTTCTATATCCGGTTCTGTGGGTACAGATACATTTATGTTAGGAAAGCATAGAGTAAGAAATCAGACATTTGGATTAGTCGAGAGTGAATCAAGTGATAATAAAAATAATGTAGATAATATATTTGATTATATATCCTTTGAAGGTATAGTAGGTTTAGGATTTCCAGGTATGTTATCAGCTGGCAATATACCATTTTTTGATAATTTATTAAAACAGAATCCAAATGTGGATCCTCAATTTTCTTTTTATATATCTCCTAATGATGGCAAGTCAACATTAATAATTGGTGGAATTAGTAAATCGTTTTATGAGGGGGATATATATATGTTGCCAGTATTAAAAGAATCATATTGGGAAGTAAAATTAGATGAATTATATATAGGCAAAGAAAGAATATGTTGTGATGAAGAAAGTTACGTTATATTTGACACAGGAACATCTTATAATACAATGCCTAGTAGTCAAATGAAAACATTTTTAAATTTAATACATTCAACTGCATGTACTGAACAAAACTACAAAGATATATTAAAATCATATCCTATAATTAAATATGTTTTTGGTGAACTAATCATTGAATTACATCCAGAAGAATATATGATTTTAAATGATGATGTATGTATGCCTGCCTATATGCAAATAGATGTACCCTCAGAAAGAAACCACGCATACTTATTAGGAAGTTTATCTTTTATGAGAAATTTTTTTACGGTATTTGTACGAGGCACAGAAAGTAGACCTTCTATGGTTGGAATAGCAAGAGCAAAAAGTAGTAACTAAAAAAAAAGGGAAAGCATAAAAATTGGAATGATTCGCACAAATGAAAGAAAAGGGTTTATACATAAAAAGTAAAATAAAAAATATATATATGTATATATATATATGTGTATATATATTATTTTACTTTTTTGGTACTTCGCATATTTTTTACATTCCCATATAAATTCATTTCTTTATAATTCATTTTTTTTTTATAATTCATTTTTTTTTTATAATTCATTTTTTTATAATTCATTTTTTTATAAATCATTTTTTTGTAATTCATTTTTTTGTAATTCATTTTTTTTTTTTTTATACTTTATAATTTACTTTATCTTTTTGTCTATTTGTTTTTCTTTCTTTTTATTGTATCCCATATTTTTATATACCCCTAAATATATTCACATATATATTTTCATATATATATATATATTTATTTATTTGTTCATTATATTGTTTTCGTTTGTTAAAAGGATAAAAAAAAAAAAAATTTAAAACACCTTTTTTAATATTAAATAAATTTTTTCTTTTTTTTTTTTTAAATTGTAAAAATATTATGTAATAGGTTATACAATAGTATAATAAGTATAACAAGCAAATAAAAAAAAAATATATACATATATATATATATATATATATATATATATATATATATATATATATATATATATATAACATATATATATATTTTTATTTTTATTGTGTTATTTTATATACATATATATATATAATTATAATATACATGTTTATATAATTTTTTTCATAATATCATTATTATATATAATATATATATTTATTTATTTATTTATAAAGTGTAAAAAATTAGACATAGAAGAAATGCCTTTTCATTTTTATTATGTCTACAACAATGTTGTCATAAATAAAAATTGAAAAAATTGTTTACAAAAAAAATAATATATTAAATGATATAAAGATTTATAAATACATACCATTTGACAAGTGTTTATATTTATCATATAAATATTTAAGATGATATAAATAAGCATTAAACGTATAAGAATTATTTTTTTTTTTAAAACATTTTTTTTCATAATTTAATATTATATTTTAATTTGTTTTTATTAAAATGATAATACATATATAAATACTTCATTTTATTTTCTTTTATTATTTGTGAATATAAAACGTTATTATATTTTTAAATTTATAATGTTTATATTTATGTGTCATGTTCAGAATAAAAAGTGGCTATTTTTAATTTTTTGTAAAAATAATTGATTGATATAAAATTCAAAATAATCAAGAAGCTTGTTACTATCATCCTGTGAATTATTTAAAATTTTCATTTTTATATAAATACTATAAATATAAGACATATCACTTTCTTCTTTTTTCTGAGGTTGCACATTTAATAGTAGGATAATATTATCTATAAGAAGAATTTTATTACAAATATGTAAAAAAGAATAAAAATAAAAGTGTATACATGTAAAATATATAAATATATATATTTTATGATAATAAAAAAAAAAAATACACATGATACTACAAAACAATGTAATCACATAATAATATAATAATATATGATATATATATATATATATATATATATATATATTTATTTATTTATTTATATGTATACATTTTTATATTTATTTATTTTTTATATGTTTACTTCTAAGGTGCTGTCACGCCTTTTTGTGCTTTCGCTTGTGTCAGCACTTCTACAAATACAAAAAATAATTCTTAATTCATTCATGTGTACTTCATTTTTTAAATTAACAAAAATATTGTTCATGTTTAAAAAAGATATATTCAAATATTGTGATAAGAATAAAAAATAACTGAAGAGTAGTTTATAAATATTGCAATTTTTCTCTGTGGTTATTTGGTAGTTTATATTTCTTAACACTGCGTTTATATTATTGATCTGAAAGGACCGAATTAAAAAAAAAAAAAAAAAAAAAAATTAATACACATAAAATATTAATCCATATTAATATTTATACATATTAATATTTATATATATTAATATTTATATCATTTTTGTTTTACCTTTTTAAAGTCTTGCATCGATAGATTTAGAGGATCCATTTTTACATGCGGTATTATGAGCAATCCATTATTTTTCAACTTGTCAGTATTAAGAAAATACTCATAACAGAATTTTATATCTGACATAAGATTATCATATTTTATAGATATAAAAATAGACATATTTATATTTTTTATTTGTATATAATTTTTATTATTCACATGATGATTAGAATAAGTATCCATGTTTTGATTGGTGATATTATATTTATAAAAATTATTTTCCATATCATCATTAATATTGGAATAATCAGAATTGTGTTTGTCTAATATATTATAATTTATTAAATTAAATGATGTATATAAATTGAAATTATAAAGTATAAAAGTATCATTTTTTAAGTGTATATATAAAATTAATTCATTATTATCTTTTTGATGTTTGAAATATAATTTAAAATGATCATTCTGATATATTATATAAAATGGAAATGTATTTATCCATTTTTCTTTATATTCTTTATATTTATTTTTTAACATATGCAATTCATTTGTTATACTAGTTTGTATATTTTTTTTTGTTTGTTTCTCTTTATTTTTTATATTTTTATGTTTTTTATTTGTCGTTTCAGATTTTCCTTTATTTAATTCTGTATTAATAAAAAAAAAAGAATCATCATATTTAAAAGGTTTATTTAAATCAAAATGATTTTCTTCATTTTGTTGTGAATATAATATTGTATTAACAAAATAATTATAAAAATTAAAGTTTTTATAATTTTCTTTTTTAGTATTTAATAATAAAGATAATATATTTTTTATTAAAATACATATATCCAAATTATATACATCATTTTTTTTCTCTATTAAATAATTGACATGTATATAACATCTATAAAAATAAAAAAGTATAAGAGAATAATTTTCTTCAAACTGAAAAAAGAACATAAATATTTTAATTACATTCCATAATATATTTGCTGAATTAAATGATATAAAAAATAAATATAATGTAAAAAAAAATATTTTTAAAAAAATCATATCTTTAAATTCTTTTATTTTGTCATATGTCTCTTCTAAATAAATAGTAATAAAATATATTATATATTCATATGATTCTATTTTTATATGATCTAATCTGTTATATTTTAAAAAATATTCACATGTTTTAATATTATTATCTTTATATATTTGTATATTCTTATCATCACATTTTGATTCCACATGTACATATTTTTCTTCCACATGTACATATTTTTCTTCCACATGTACATATTTATCTTGCACATTTTGATATTCTTCATTCATCTTTCTTTTTAGATATAAAGGATCATCATTGTTTGATTTGTCTAGTACCCCTTGCATGTAATGCACATCAGGATATATTTTATCATATAATTTTAAAATAATAATAATATATTCAAATACATCATATTTATTTAATATATTGAAATTTTTTATTTCTTTTTTTAAATTATAAATATCGTTTATAAGTATATATTCGTACTTATCTTGATAGTTTGAAATTATTTCAAGAAAATAATAATTATGTTCATTTTCATAATATGATTTATTTTTAAAATTTTCTTTTTCTTTATTAATATGTATAGGAGGACATATAACATCTGTTACTGTATTAGGCATTTGTATATGATTATAAGAAATATTATATGTATCAATATTTTTCTGTTTTATTATATTATGATGATGGTCATCATTATCATTAATATCATTTCTTATATCTTTTGTGAACAATAATTTATTGATTTCTAATTTATTATTTTTTACATATATATCATCATTTCTTTGCATAGTATCCTTTATAAATCCTAATGCATATGTTATAATAAAAATACAACTTAAAAAATTGGTTGTCATGTGTGTTATGTTTAATTGTTTATTTATTTTGTGTATTTGTTCAAGTATTTCATTTTCTTTTGTATGATTTTTTAAACATAATAAATAAAATAATATAAAAATATAAACATTGACGTTTGGCAAATGATTTAAATTATTAATACAATAATTAAGAATTACGTGAATATATTCATCGACATAATCAAATGGTTTGACTTTGACATTATGATCACTATCAATATAATTATTGTTGTGATTATATAAATATATTAATATGCTATATACAATTTGCTGGAAATTTTGTTCATTTATTAAATAATATAATATATACAATAACTTTTTTCTAATAGTTATATCTTTGTGATAAAAATTTTTTAATATATTTCTTGAAAATTCATTCAAGAGATTATAACGTATAAAATATTCATATATATCTGGAATAATAAAAAGATATTTATATAAATTGGTTGTCATATAAACAATATTTCTATCATCAGTAAAAAAAGAAGATAATAATTGTTTAAAACAATAAAATAAAAATTTATCAAAGGGTGTATCATCAACATTATTTTTTTTTTTGTTATTATTTTCTTCAATATTGTGTGTATTTATATTTTCTTGTGATAATAAAAATTCTTCTGAATTGTTATTCATCTTTTTATTATGACTACTGTTTGGTAGTATATTATGATGATCACTATTGTGATTGTCACTATCGTGATTGTCACTATCACGATTGTCATTTATAAGAATATTATTATTATTATTATTATATGTATTATTAAATATATCACTATTATCATGAATGTTCATATTATTTGACGTGTCCATATTTTGAGATGATAAAGACATATTAATATAACTATCTACATTAGGCATATGAACATTATAATTTTTTTTATAATTAAAAAGTATAAAATTATAACATTCAAATATAACACTCTTAGCTTTATTTGTAAAGAAAATATGAATAATTATTGGTAGGAATTTTTTATATATTCTGTATTCATACTTGACTAATTTATTAATAAATTTAATAAATTTAATTATTTTCCAGTTATCTATAATACTTAGTCTTTCATTTAATAAATTATAAATAAAAGGAACGAAGGATAAAAATTTCTTTAAATAATTAGAAATGGCATGTTCATCTGTAGAATTATTATAATTATCATCACAATGGTTATAATCACAATGGTTATTATTATTATTATTATCACTATTATTTTTTATATTATTATTATCACTATTATTTTTTATATTATTATTATCACTATTATTTTTTATATTATTATTATCACTATTATTATTTTTATTATTATCACTATTATTATTTTTATTATTATCACTATTATTTTTTATATTATTATCATTTTCGGTGGGTATTATATTAACTTGTTGGTTTTTTTTTTTATTATTATTATTAGTTGATAAATTAAATGCCCCCTCTTTATATTCACCCCCTTTAACTTGTTGAATGTCATATGTCCTTTGTCTTCTCTCAAGATATGAAAATATCTCTGCGAGCACATTAATTATTAAACAACACAAACAAGTATTATTTCTAAATGTATAGTCGACTTGATCATATGGTAATTTTTCATAAGATGGATTTTCATTATTATAAAGTGCGATAAAATTTTTTTTTATTATATCAAAAAATGTATTTAAAATACTTAAATTTGATACTACTAATTTATAAAAACATAAAATAGTTTTCTTTCTAATATATACATTTGAATTATTTAATAGAAAGAATATATCATTGTATAAATTACAACTCATAATATCAGTACATATATTACTTATACTATTTAAAATTAAAAATGTATTAAAAATTTTTTCATCATTGTTTTTATTTATGACTTGAAGTATGGATGTCAAATTATTTTTTTTATTTCCATCGTTTGATGATTCAAAGAAATTATTACCATGAAAACTATTCATACTGTTAATATTGTTACTATTGTTTGTATTATTATTAAAGATATTAATATTTTCTTTTATCAACTTTGCACCTATATTCGATAAAGAACTTAATACTATACCTTTTGAATTATATTCTGATGAACTTATTGAATCTTTATATAATTCTTTCTTAAATAAATTTATACATAAAAA
Source organism: Plasmodium gaboni (assembly GCF_001602025.1). Classification (NCBI taxonomy): domain Eukaryota; phylum Apicomplexa; class Aconoidasida; order Haemosporida; family Plasmodiidae; genus Plasmodium; species Plasmodium gaboni. The sequence continues at coordinate 286,460 of NC_031488.1, read as the reverse complement.
TATTATATCATCATTATCACTTATATTATTCAAAAAAAAAAAACCACGTCTTTTTAAAAAATATTTATTACATGTCAATAATTCAATCACAGAAAAATTATGTTCCTTATCAATTTTCTTTCCAAACATTTGTAAATATAATAATTTTAATAATATCAAAGATTTCTCTTTAATAACAGAATTCATTGAAAACAACTTATCACTCGATTTCTTCTTATCTAGTTCTTTCAAATAACTAATACATTTCTGATAATTCTTTTCTAGATTCTTAATACTGTCATCTTTTTTTATATCTTTTATTAATTCAATAAAACTATTATCCATCATATCAAAAAATAAAATAAAACAATAAAAAAAAAAAACAAACAAAAACAAAAAAACAAAAACAAAAAAACAACACAAATGTTACATAATTTTCACAATATGGTTAAAAATATATGTATAAATTAAATAAATAAATATATATATATATTATATATTTTTTTTTTTCATTTATGACATATGAATATACAAAAATATATTTAAAAATTGTATATATATATATATATATATAATATATTTATATATATATTTTTTTTTTTTTCTTAGAAGAGAGGAAAGCCAAAAAAATAAAATAATAATAATAAAAATAATAATATATATTTTTACATATATATTATATTATATATAAGTTTATAACTTGAAAAAAAATAAATAGTATTATATATATTTAATATATTATAAATTTTTTTTTTTTTTTTTTTTTTTTTTTTAATATTAAAAAAAAATATAAAATCAAATGACCTTTCAATTTATTCATTATACATAAGAAAATAAATTGTAAGGCATAATAAAAAAAAAAAAAAAAAAAAAAAAATATAACATATATATAACACATATATATATATATTTCATATTTGTGGTGAAATTTCCATTTGTTTTAATTTGTAAGAAGTGATTTCATATGTGCTACATTTTTTAATATGAATATTAAAATTAATTTATAAAAAAATGTAAATATATTTTATCTAACATTGTATTTAAATAAGCAGATGAAGAATCATATCCACTATGCCCACCCTTATTAGAAAAAGAAATATAAAAGTTTTGTTTTTCCTTTTCATTTTCATTATTATTTTTAAAATTTATAAAATTCACTTTATTGTTATGATGTTCTTTATGTGTTTCATCTAGATTATTCTCACCATTATCATCATAATGATGATCATAATAATAATAATAATAATTTATTGTGAGATTTTTATGATTTATATATTTTATAAAATATTTTATAGAATTATAATTAGAACATATAATATCATTTTTGTTTAGATATAAAAGAATATTATTTTTAAAAAACATATTAGTATTCTTGTTGTTAAAAGAAATAACTTCCTTTGATATATTATTTATATTATTTATATTATTACAATAATGTTCTTTATAATTTGGAGATATATTATAATATGGACACATTGTATATAAATAATAATAAGGTATATATTTATATATATATATATATTTTTTTTTTTTATTATTATCATTTCTAACATTTTTGTGTATTCCTTTTAAATATCTTTCTTTACTATATTTTGTATTTCGTCTTATATTATTCTTGCGATATCTTTTATGTTTTTTATTATACCCACCGTTTATTTTATTGTCACTGTTATTATTTATTTTTATATGTATATTTTTTTTTAAATTATAATCATTTATATTCATAGATCCAAATTCTAAATATTCTGAAGGTACATGTGGATTATTACAATCTGTTAAGTTATTAAAAATATCTAATAATGGATTAAAAAATATAATATTTTTTAGAATTTTATATTTATGACCTAATATATATCCTCCTATCATTCCACAATTTGAATATACATATAAAGAAATTTTTTCAGTATTACTTATATTTTTATATTTAAGAAAATTAATACAATGCATAAAATCATTAATAATTTTTTTCTTTTCTTTTGTTTTATAAATAAATTTCTTTCTCTCACCTTGTTCATTGTTGTCATATAATAAACCTCCTGAATCTCTAAGATGAAAATAAGATATAACAAAGTTGTTTAAAAGATAAAAATAATATTCATCGTTGTATGTGCTTAAATTCATTTCATTATAAAAAGGGTATACATGTATTATCGTTTTACTAGGATAAATAAAATGAGGAAGTAACATATGATTCTTTTCTTCTTTAGATTCGATATTATAAATTTTATAAGTTTCCATATTCATTTGTGATAATAAATTATAATGAAAAATAATTGGAAAATCATTGAATAAATAATTATATTTATGAGAATATAAATCATCTACAAAATTGTTATCATAACATATATTATTATTATTATCATAACATATATTATTATTATTATTATCATAACATATATTATTATTATTATTATTATCATAATATATATTATTATTATTATTATTATTATTATTATTATCATACCACATTTTGTTGTTGTCTATATTTATTTTTTTTTCCTCATTTATTATATAATCAAAAAAATTAGTAATTTCTATATCTTTTTTATTTTTATCTCCCTTCTCATAATAATAATAATTATTATTATTATCAAATATTCTTTTAATACAATCATTTATATTATTCATCCCACTCGTAGTTGTGCTCCTTATATTATTATAATTATCATAACATATATGATCATTATCTTTACTCTTATATACTAACGTGATGGCAATTTTTTTATTGTCAGTCGTTTTTAAAAAAATATCTTTAATACAAAAATTTTTATGAAGTTCAAAAATTTGTTCCATTTCCTTATCATATTTAAAATAAATACTTTCAAATAATTTAGATGACCGACAAACCAGATCATCTTTATGCTCGATCTTATTAATATTTTTTGATAAACAAAGGAACCCTTTTTTTAAATTTAATTGTAACTTTATGTTGTTTATAAAAGTATTACATATATCAAAGGATATAAAGGGACTATAAAAATTGTTATTTATACTACATGACATACTACCTTTTTTTATAGGAAGATAAATTATCTTCATCATCTTCATTAAATGATAATAATAATTATTATTATAATTATAATAATTATTATTATTATTATTATTAATAAGTACACCACTTGTTTTCTTACATGTGTTGATATATATATTTTTTAAATAAAGTATACAAATAAAAGGTGTTAAAAAATATTTATATAAATAAATTACTAAACCATATTTAGTCATATCAAAATCTTGAAGATTACAATTTTTTAATGTAGCCAATTTTTTTATTTTTGAATCTATAGGAATTTCAAATTTTCTTATCTTAATTTTATATTTCATATGACAAAAATGTAATTTATTATACATATTATTATCATATGTATCTAAATAAGTGTGATATATATTTTTTTTTTTTTTTTCATTATTATTATATTTTTTCCTATTCACTCTTTTTATCAAATAATTAATATCTTTAATACATATAAAAAATATGTCTACATGATTTCTTTCTCCTTGACATATTATAATAATATGTTCATAGAAATTTTCTAAAAAACATTTACCTCTTAAACGACAAGAAATTAATTTAATCATATCAATTATAACATGTTTTCTTTGTTTTATTAAATAATTATTTTTTATTATTATTTTTTTTGAGTATATCTTTGATAGATTCAATAAAAATAATTTATTATGAAAATGGCTACCACTTAAAAGGAAAATTTTTTTCTCATCTTTACTTTTGTATAAATTTAAAAAATATTCTTCTTCTTTTTCTTCATATATTAATTTTTTAAAACATTTAGGTCCGTTCAAAAATAATTGGTTACATCTATATTTTTTATTTATATGTGTTGTAAAAAAAAATATATCTTTCATTGAAATATTCAAAAATTCTACATTTGATATTCCTTCTTTGATAAAAATACACTTATTAATAATGGGAACTATAAAGTTGGAGTATCTAAAGATATTATTTCTCTTATTATTATTACAAATATTTTTATGAATATTTTTATGAATATTATTATGAATATTTTTATGAATATTTTTATGAATATTATTATGAATATTTTTATTTTGGTCTACATCCAAATGTATATCATTATTCAGTTCTATGTTTGTAAATTTTTTATTACTTCTTCTTTTTTTTTTTTTATTCCATTTATTTTCTAACTGTTCATTAGATATATTTTTCAAGATATAAGGAATATTTTTTTTATCTATTTTTTGTTTTATGTTCATATCATATATAGGCAAAGTCCCTTTAAACATATAACAAAAATTTAAAGGTTTATCATTTCTTTCAATTATAAAAGAAAATATATAATCTCTTAAAATTTTAAAATGTTTAATATAAAAATATGAAGGAAAGATAACAACTATTTCAGATTTATATGTAGATATATATTTGTCCTTTTTTAATTCATCTAGTGAATTATAACAATAATCATATATATATTTATTTTCTATATACTCTTTCTTTTTTCCTATATTATATTCTCTATTTTTTTTAAAAAAATTCCTTTTCAATCTTTTTCGACATATCATAATACACTCTTCATTTTTTATTTCATAATAAACATACCTATTAACAAATATTAAATCATCATCTACATTATTATCAAACGATATATAATTTTTTCTCAATATTGAAAGTACATTTGTTTTTATTTTTTCTCGATAATATTCTATTTTCCTTTTATAATTATTTAAAAATTTATCAAGAATATTAGCATCTTGAAAGTGTTTTCTAATTCTATTAAATTCTAAATGTTCTTTTATTTTATCAACATAACTATAAGAATCGATAATTCTGCCAAATATATAATTACTAATTTTCATTTCATCTTTCTAAATAAACATACACATATTATATAAATATATGTTGCCATATTAATAATATATATTTATATTAACTTTAAGATGAAAAATAACATTTATAAATATATTATATATATATATATATATATATAGAAATAAATATATATTATATCTTTCATTTTGTTAATATATTAAACTGAAATGTTTTATTAAATCGAATATTAAAAAGTTATATATATGTATATATGTATATATATATATATATATATATATATATATATATATATATATTTTTAATATACCCAATTGGGTATTATCTAAAAATAAAAATTGTACATATAACAAAAATTATGTTCTCACTTCTTAAACATAAAAAATTAAAAAAAATAAATAATTCATAAATAGAATATATTATAATCACACATATGATTAAATATTAATTAAAAAAAAAAAAAAAAAAAAAAAAAAAAAAAAAAAAAAAAAAAAAAAAAAAAAAAAAAAAAAAAAAAAAAAAAAAAAAAAAAAAAAAAATATATATATATATATATATATATATATACATACATATGTATGTATGTATGTATATATGATTAAATGCATCTAATGCAACTAATATAGGAAAATAAAAAAAATACGTATAAATAAATTTAAAATATTTAATTAGTTATACACAAAAATATAAATATATTTAAATATATTTAATATATATAATTCTCTAAAACAACATAAAAAATATACATGGAAGAACAATTTGAATTTATATAAGGTTTAAAAAAAAAATTACTTGGTCACTTTGTATTTTTTTATTTCATTCAATAAATTTTTTGCCTCGATATTATTTTGAAAATGATCTCTAACTGGTTGAAGTAATTTATTAATATACAAGGCAACATTATCCTTTAAATCTAACGGATGTATTAAACCATTCACATAATCATGTTCGAGTTCTTGCACGGTGTAATATGTCTTATCTCCTATAAAAAATAATAAATAAATAAATATATATATATATATATATATATATGTATATACATATATATGTGCATATTTCCTTTTTCCCTTTTTTTTACCTCCATTTTTCTCCTTTCTTATTAAGTTGAATTGATTATAGAAGGGGAATATTATAGACGTTGCATATGCATATATTGGATTATTTTCAATAACATTAGGAGGACAAAATGCTTTTTTAATCTTTCTATTAACGTCACTCTCTGAATCATCCATAAAGATTGCTGAATTTTCATCCGATTTAGACATTTTTTCTTGTCCTTCTAATAAACCTGGCAACATGGCATGCGAAAGGATTACAGGTTTTTTTTTTATTTTTTTTATGTCACAATATTCTCGAGCCAACATATTTACTTTCCTCTGATCTATTCCAAGCTGACATATATCAACATTCAAAAAAAATATATCAGCACACTGCATACATGGATATAATATTTGAGAACAATAATTTTCCTCTCCTTCACTTCTTCCCATAATTTTTAAACATCTTTTCATTCTATTAATATTAAAACTTCTAGATATATCAAGAACCAATGACCAATATTCATTGGGCTTCTTATTTATCTCTTCACTTGCCCAAAGAAATTGAACATTCTCCATATTCATTCCACAACTCTTCCATACCTCGATGAAATAACTACCAACCTTCTTTATCTTTTTCAAATCACCAGACATTTTATTGTTCAATTGAGCAAACCAGTCGGCAATCCAAAATATGAATGTGCAGCCGTTGCTCGTCAGTTTGTTTACAATAATGCTCTTAAGTAACCCTATAAAAAAAAAATAAAAATATATATATAAATAAAAAAAAATATATATATAAATAAAAAAAAATATATATAAATATATATATATATATATATATATATATATATACATATATGTGGCATATAAAAGAAAGTATAGGTGAATAAAATAATTATATATAATAAATAGCCAAAATGGGAAGAAATTATACAAATAAATACCTGAACAAGTCATGTAAAAAATATGTGTGCATTTAATTATATGACTTGTTCATATATATATATACATATACATATATATATATATATATATATTTATATTTATATTTATATTTTTTACCTTGAGCTATGTGCATACGGCCTGATGGTTCGAAACCATCATAACAAATTAATTTTCTTTTCAATAATAATTTAACTCTCAATTCATCCGGTTGAATACATTCCGATGATATGGAAAGTATATCATTTAATCTTTTATCTACATCTTCTGATTTTGATTCTTCTTCAGCTTTTTTTTCTTCAATTTCTTGTTCTTCTCTTTTAGTATCTGTGGTTTCCATTTTTTTAAAAAAATAATGACTATGTTTATGTATTCTTTTAAAATTGAATATGGGATGGTATCTTAACAATTTTTGCATAACAATATTAAAAGTTTCTTCTTTAAAGAAAACTCAATAAAATAAATTACATAAACATAAAAATATATATATATATATATTACTTTTAAGGTGTGCAGATTTATTTTATTTTTTCACTTTAAAATGTATATATAAATATATATTATTTATGTATATTATTAATTTTTTTTTTTTTTTTTTTTTTTTTTTTTGAAGTGGGTTCCTTTAATTTTAATTTATTATATAAATAAATATATATATACATAAATATATTATATATATAATATATAATACATATAATATATTATATATGCATATAAACAGAATGAATTAATAATATATATTTCTCCTGATCGATTTGAGTGTACAATAAATAATTATATATTTATATTATATTATATATATATAATAAATATATATATATATATTTTTTTTTTTAATTTGGAAGAAAAAATAATAAAAATTGAATACAAAATATTTGATAAATAAATAAAAGTAAAATACCTTTAAAAAATAAAACAATATTATAAAGATATATAAATAATTAACTGTTAATAAATTTGTATATAAATATTATTCAACATTATATTTATACAAAATAATAAATGTATTTTTTTTTTTACATAAATACAATATTAAAAATATATATATAATATATATAATATATATATCAAATGAAATGAAAAAATGGAAATGTTATAATTTGTGAATTTTATAAAAAGAGAAGAAAAAATATATTTTTTATTTTTTCCATTTTACAATAATAAAAAAAAATAAATGTATAAGTATATAATAATATAAAAAAAAAATTATATATTTTTTAATATATGTTATATATTATATATATATATATAATATATATATATTTAAAAAAAAAATTTATATGTACTGTAATATTTTTTTTATTGAGGATAATATTTTATATATTATTTTTTCATAAATAATAATATACCTTATGAATATAAAATAAGATTTCCTTTTTTTTATTTTATATATATAAATATATATATATATATATATATTTTTATTATTATTATTCATAATTTTTATTTATTATATTATATTATTATTATTTTTTTTGTTTTTGTTTTTTTTTTTTAATATTGATAAATAGAAAATGAGCAATATCGAAGCTACTATAATATGTATAGATAATAGTGATTATAATAGAAATGAAGATATAGTCCCTAACAGATTTTTATCACAGGTAAAATAAAAAAAAAGGAATGATAAAAATATAAAATGATAATATATAATATAGATTTTTATCACAGGTAAAATAAAAAAAAAGGAATGATAAAAATATAAAATGATAATATATAATATATAATATGTATATTGAAAATATATATATATATATATATATATATATATATATATATATATATTTATATATTTATATATTTATGTTCATATATTTTTTTTGCTTACCTTTTATAGATCGATTGTGTAAATGTTCTGTGCTGTAATAAGACGAGCTTACATTATAAAAACAACATAGGAATATTAATGATGGCTGGAGATAAAATAAAAGTAAAGGTGTCTCTTACGAATGATATTGGTCAATTACTTTCTTGTATTCATGATATAAAACTGGATGGTACATGTGATATAATAAGAAGTTTATTAATAGCCCAGTTAGCTTTAAAGCATAGAGTAGATAAGAATTTAGAACAGAAAATAATATTATTTATAGGTAGTCCATTCAATGTAAATGAGAAGCAATTAATAAATACTGGGAAGCAATTAAAAAAGAATAATATATCTGTTGATATAATAAGCTTTGGAAATATAAATAAGAATAGAGATAAATTAATGATGTTATTTGAGAGTGTAAATAATAATGATAATTGTAGATTTATTGAATGCCCAGAATATGAAAATAATTTGAGTAAATTTGTTTTGAATTCTTTCTTAAATAATAATGATTTTAATATAGGAAATATTCAAGATGATGATCAACTTCTTAATGCTATGCAATTATCACTTGAAGAAAGTCAGAATATAGAAAAAAATATGAATAGTAGTAATAACATAAACACAGGTAATAATAATAATCCTAATAATATTACAAGTAATAATAATGACTTGCCAACAATTGAAGAAATTGAAAATATGAAAGATATAGATAATGAGTTAAAGGAGGCTTTAATATTATCATTAAGAGAATATACAGAAAAAAATAAAGTAGAAAATAAAGACACAACAAGTTGTAACAACAACGATAAGGACAATAATGAAAATAATAATAATAATAATAATAGCAATAATAATAGTAGTAGTTGTTGTGGTGGTGATAATATTAATTCTCCGAATTATTATAAAAAAGATGAAAATTTTGCACTTGTAAATGAAAGCTATAAAAATAATTTTGATAAAAATGATGAGAATAAATTAGAAGAATCAAAGGAAAAAAAAGAAAATGAAAGCTATGAAAAAGTATTTAAAATAGATAAAGAAGAAAATATTGAAGATACATCCAAAGATATTATTAATGAAAATATTTATAAGGATAGAGAACATAAAGATGAAAATAATAATATAATAAATAAAGATGAAGAAAAGGAACAATCTGCATCTTCATTGATACAAGATACTAGTTATATATCTAACATCTTAGGAAAAATAAATCCAAATGTTAATGTTTTTGACAAAAACGAAGGAGACAGCGACAAAGAAAAAAAAAATAAAGAATAAAAAAAAAATAAAATATATATATATATATATATATATATATTTATTTATTTATTTATTTATATTTTGTGTATATATTTTTATACATTTATATTTTTTTATATCGTTCCCATTCATGTCCCTAAAAATTTTTTATTCCTTGTAAATTTATTCTTATTAAGGTTCAATTATTTACTTGGGCACCCTTTTTTTTTTTTTTTTTTTTTTTTATTTTAATTTTTTTATTAATTCTAAGATATAAATAAATATATATATATAAATATATTTATATAAATATATATATATAAATATATTTATATTTATATTTGAAGAATTATTATTCTTACCTATGTGTGTCTTTTAATATCACCAACAACAAACAGGACATACATATATACATATATATATATATATATATATATATATAATATATGTGTATTCCCTGATATATTGTAATCTTCCTATTTTACTTTCTTCTATAAATATCCAAGCTGAGAAATATAAAGAAGAGTAAAAGTGTTTCTCACGAAATTGAACTTAAATAATATATATATATATTGATATTATTTATTTTAATTTTTTTTTTTTTTTTTTTTTTTTTTTTGAGTATGCTTGGCAAGTAGGCTGATTAAATGCAATACGGTGCATTAAGGTTTTGATGAAGGTGTAAAAGGAAACATAAAAAAAAAAACAAAATAATAAAATATTATATATTAAAAAAAAATTTTGTGGTAGTTATTTTTGTTTGTCTTATAGAAAGATATAAAAGAAGGGATATAATATATTATGTTAACACATATATATATATATATATTTATTTATTTTATGTGTAAAGATGGATTTTATTTGTATACCTCCATATTATAAAATCATTTTAATGATAATAATGTTAATTTTTTTAAGGCCCCGATGTGATATGAACAATTTTCTGAATTGTTCAGGAGAAAAAGATATTATATCTTCTACTTATTTTAAAAGAAGAGATGACAATATGTATATATTATGTCGTATATTGAATGATCAAAGAGATATTGAAATAACTCATATTGCAGATATGTTACATTATAATAAAAAAAATGATGCTTATATGAGAAAAGAACATAATTTATTAGAAGAACAAAATAATGTATCATATAACCCACTCAATAGTTATACATATAAAAAGAAAAAATATATATTATATGAGAAACCCAAAAAAAAAAAGGAACAATTAACCCATAATATAAAATATGAAAATATGTCACATAATGATCATATGTCAAATAACATATTGTGGAAGAACTCTCGTCCATATAACAAATCTAATACTCTTAATGAAGATGAAAAGAATATTTTATGTTTGTCTAAACAATGCAATCAAAAAAATGTAATTAATGATTTTAATTATGATGAATTCTTAAAAAATGAGGAAAAAACAAAAAAAAAAAAAAAAAATATATATTATATATATAAGAAAAAAAATAATAATAATAAAATAAATGAAATTAATTCAGTACAACATTTTAATGTTAAAAAAAATATATTAAGTGAAAAAAAAAAGAATCCACTAAATGATAACTTAAAAAACAAAAAAAAAATTGGGCAAATTAAATTTCATATTGTTGGTTATGATAAAAAAAAAATAAAGAATTATCTCACACCCTCTATGATTAGTTCAATTAAAAAGAATTTAAAGAACAAAAATAAAAAAATGAGTGAGGATGTAAATATGGATAAGTCCATTGGGGGTGTCTTGCCATTTTTTCCAAGTAAAGAAAAAATAAAACATAAAAGATATTTATATGGTCACACATATATATATATATATATATATATATATATATATTTAATATATATATATTTAATGTATATAAATTTTTTTTTTTTTTTTTTTTTTTTTTTTTTTTTTTTTTTGTAGGGGAATATTTCATGCGCTCGTCGCCAAATAAAGAGAACATAAAAATGGATACAAATAAGAATAATAAAGAAGAGTCTATAATAAATGAAAAACTTTTAAAAAATTTACAAAACATATCTTTGAGTAGTAGAATAAAAGACATTCAAGTGGAAGAAGGAAGTGAAAGAAAAATAAAAGAAGAAGATAATAATATAAAAGAGCAAGGTAATTCATTTAAAAAATATTTTAAAGGTGTTGTAAAATTATATGTGGATATAACAGAGCCTAGCCTTGAAATGATATGGCAAAACAATCCACCTAAAAGCATAACAGGGTTATTATATATATATATGTATTACTTGAATGTGAAAGAAAATATTACAAATAAGACATATAATATTAATATATAAGGGGATATATATGGATATATGTATATATATATATATATGTAATTTTTTTTTTTTTTTTTTTTTTTTTGTTGTTGGCAGATCTGGGTTTATTATTGAGGGTCATTTAATTTTAACGAATGCTCACAATATTTCTTATAGTACCAGGATATTAATAAGAAAGCACGGGTTAAATAAACACATAAACATAAAACCATACACATGTATGTATATATATATATATATATATATATATATGAGAATATTTTAGTTTTAAAAAAATGTCACCTTCTTCATTGCAGAAATTCTGGAAAATATGAGTCGAAGATTTTATTCGTTGCTCATGATGTCGATATAGCAATCCTAACTGTTGAAGATAAAACATTTTTTGATGATGTGTATGCTCTTCATTTTGGACCTCTGCCTTCCTTAAAAGATGAAATTATAACTATGGGGTATCCATCAGGGGGTGATAAGTTAAGTGTAACAGAAGGAATTGTAAGTAGAATAGACGTGCAGTATTACAAACATTCAAATTATAAGTATGAACAACAATAATAATATATATATATAAAAATATATATATATAAAAATATATATATAAAAATATATATATAAAAATATATATATATAAAAATATATATATGTATATGTGTATATATTTATTTTTATATTTTTATATTTTTTTTGGATAAGATTTTTATTAACCCAAATAGATGCACCTCTGAACCCAGGAAATAGCGGAGGGCCAGCTCTTGTCAAAGAAAAAGTTGTAGGTATTTGTTTTCAATCCTATAAAGCTTCTAATAATATTTCATACATTATACCCAGCACTATAATTAGTCACGTTCTTTTAGATATACATAAAAATAAAAAATATACTGGATATGTTTTCTTGGGTGTCAAGTACGAACCTCTAGAAAACCCTTATCTGCGTGAAGCCTTAGGGTTAGCAGAATTAGAAAGAAAAAAAATAATAAAACAAAATGTTGGAATATTGATAACGGAGGTATTTGAAGGTCATATGAGTAAACAACAAGGTAAACATTATAATGTGGGTGATAAATATGATTATATGGGTGATAAATATGATTATATGGGTGATAAATATAATTATTTGGGTGATAAATATAATTATATGGGTGATAAATATAATTATATGGGTGATGACCATAGGGATACCCCTGAGATGGATGCATCCTGCACATATATTTTAAACAATATTAGGAGTGATAAAAAAAAAATATATAATAATAATAATAGTAATAATAATAATAATAATAGTGATAATAATGATTATATGTGTGGTGAGGATACAAATCGTTTGTATGGTTTAAAAATCAATGATATAATTCTAAGCGTAGATGATAAACAGATTAACAACGATGGGACGGTCATCTTAAGGGACGAAGAAACTGTAGGCTTCGAATATTTATTTAATAATAAATTTATAAATGATATATGTAATATTAAAATAGTAAGAAATAAGAAAATAAAAATAATTATAATAAAATTATATAAAGTAGAATATTTATTAAAACAACATAACTGGGATAAACGAAATAAATATTTTATATATGGTGGAATAGTTTTTTCTATATTAACAAGAAGTTTATATTTGTATGCACAAAATGCAGAGATTGATAGATTATTATTATATAATCATTTTAAAAAAAAAAGTAGAGATGAAATAGTTATATTAAAAAATATATTACCAACAAAAATAACAACAGGATATTATTACACTAATTCTATTGTGCTTAGAGTAAATAATATAATTGTAAAAAATTTAAAACATTTTATTCAATTAATTGAAATGATAAAATATACACACAAACCTAAATACTTAACCAAAAATAAATATACTCTTCAAAACTTTAAAAATTATTATAATAAAAATATAACATCATTAGAAATAAATAAAATTATTCATATTTTAATTTTAACAACCTCTGGTCAGCAAGTACCGATAGTATTAAATAAAAGAGACGTTGAAAAATATTCGGAAGAAATTAAAAAGATTTATTCTATAACAAGTGATAGATATGTATACTAGTCTATCAAAAATATATATATATATATATATATATATATATATATATATATATTTATTTATTCATTTATTCTCGTGCATTATTATTATTCTTTCATATATATAATATAATCATTATTCTGTATATATCTATTTATTATATTATTTTAACCTTTAATTTATAACAATACAAATATTTAATTCAATCAAATTAAAATGAAAAAAAAAATATTAAGTTACACCTGGAGAGGAGAAACATAAAAATGTAAAAATATAATAATATAAAAATATTATACATATATATATATATATATATATATATTTTTTTTTATAACCCATTAAAAAAATAAAAAAAGAAAAAATTGAAAAAAATTATTATATTTTTATTATTTAATGGTATGACAAAATAATATATTATAATATAAATAGTTGAAATATATATATTTTTGAAGAGATATATTAAATATTATATATATTAAAAATATATATATAAATATTATATATATATTATATATATATATATATATAATATATTATGTACATATTATAGATATAATTATTATATAGGCAAGGCAAGCCCCTTTTTTTTTTTTTTTTTTTTTCGTTTTACTTTATTTCATTTTATTTTATTTTTTTTTTTTTTTCCCCTTATATATATATATATATAATTAAAATTTATTAGCACATGAAATATATAAATAAAACATAAAGATAAGAGTATTTATTATATATATATATAATATATATATATTATATATATAATAATATAATTATCCATCTTTTTAATAATATGCTTATAAATATATTTTTTCGATATATTATCAAGGAATAAAAAAATATATATATTATAATTTTTTTATATATGACCACACTGTATATAAATTAAATATATAAAATAAATAATTGAAAAAAATAAGAAAACTCAAGTCAACATATAAATAAATAAATATATGTAATATATATATATATATATATATTATATTGATTGTTTTTTTGATTTTATACATTTAAAATATATAAGGTTTATTTTATATTTTTGAGTTTATATATTTAATTTATATTTTTTAAAATATGAATGACGAGAGTGGTAGTACTATAGAAAGAGATCCTAAAAATGAAAAGGCAAAGAATGAAAATAATGATGATGATGATGATATTAATGCAAGTATTATAGATGACGAAAAAAAAAAAAAAGAACAACAAGATGAAGAAGATGAAGAAGAAGATGAAGAGGAAGAAGATGATAATGATAATAACTTGTGTGATCAAAATATATTAATAATA
>NC_031488.1:263659-270960 GCF_001602025.1 Plasmodium gaboni | reverse complement strand
TGTATATATATATGTATGTATTTATTTTTATAGGCATGCTAACAGAATTTCAAGTAAACTTATTAATGAGAGATCTAGAAAAAAAAAAAAAAAACAAATCATTACATGAAAAAACAGAAATAGATAATGTACCCATAAAATATGGTCCCTTTGATTTTACAAGAAAATTTAAAGAAAATCATGAAAACAAAAATGTGCATATTATATATAATGCAAACTTATTTAATTTAAAATCTTTTTTCCCTAAAAATTTTTTTAAGACCATTTTTTTGATACTTCCTGGTAAGATAATTAAAATGAAACACACATAAAAATATATATATATATATATATATATATTATATATATGTATTTATATATATATATTTTATATATATATGTATTTATGTATATGTAAATTTCTTTTTGTTTATTCATTTATCCTACTAATATTTAATTATTTTTAAAGAATATATATGTATAAATAAAAAAACCCTCATGTTAACATTTATTTTCATTCCTCATATAAAAATATTTTTGTAGGCCTCAGTTTTAATATCAACGATATACAACTGAAATATAACGATAAAGTGACGACCTTAAGAATTTATTATTTTCTTATTCTTCTAACTCTCGAAATTACTTACATAAGTATGAAGAATACAAATATTCATTTATTCTGGACACGCGAAAAATTAAAAAACTTTATAGAAACTGATGAAGAGGAAGAGCACAATAAAAATGAACCAGATGATATGAATGATTTAACACAACAAGATATGTCTTTAAACGACAATGAAGTTTATTCAAATGATAATGAAGGATTTAAAAAGGAAAGTATACATGATACTATTAATTCGCTCAAGAATTTGATGTTCAATAATGTGGATAATAAAATGGATGAAAATGAAAATGTGGATGAAAATGAAAATGTGGATGAAAATGAAAATGTGGATGAAAATGAAAATGAAAATGTGGATGAAAATGTAGATGACAATATAGACAACAATATAGACAACAATATAGACGACAATATAGACGACAATATAGACAACAATATAGACGACAATGTAAATAATAATGCAGGTGACACCATAAATGATGAAGAATCTAATAATTTAAACGGCCAAGATGAATACTATGAAGAAAACGAAGAAGGAGATTATTCAAATGAAAAGGATGTAAATTTAGAAGATAATAATGATGATATAAATAATAACAATAATAATAATAATAATAATGACAACAATAACAATAATAATAATAATAATAATTTCATTTATGATGATGCTAGTAATGGAGATTGTAGTGATGATAACAATGAAGAAGATATAGAAGATTACTCACAAGATGAAGATAATATTATAAGAGATATATTTGAAGAGGATCATAATAAAGATAAAGAGATCAATGAATTACTTGACGATGTAAATACATCTACAACTGATGATATAGAAATAATAAAATATATATATACTAATGATGATATAAAAAAAAGTGGATTAATAAATATAATACGTTTTCCATTATTATATGAAATAGATTTAAAAAAAATAATGCAAATATTTTGTTTTAATGAACATATAAAAAAAGAAGAAGAAATAAATACAAAATTCCATGTGGAAGATATTATAAATAGTTATTATCCTTTAATATATGGATATCATTTTATTTATAATGAATTTTTAAAAAATTGTAAATTTTTTTCATTTGTTTTAAAAAAAAAAAAACAAATTACAGTACCTGAAGAATTAGTTGTTTTGATACCACATATGGAATATAATTATAAAATAGATTCTTATCATTTTTTAAAAAAAATATATTATTCTATTTTTAATGAGCCAAGAAAATCATATACATCTTTAAATGAACAAATAAAACATATAAATCAAATGAGATATAAATTATATGTTCATAATTTAAAAACATCTAAACATATTAGAAATGACAATACTTCAAGTATCTATAATCATATGAATAATAATATAATATCATCTTATTATATGTATCAAAATAATATAAATAATATGATAAAAAATAAAACATGTATTATTAATGATGATTTATTTAAAACCATATTTAATCCATTCGATTTTTTTCATTTTAATAATGATGTAAATGTATTTTTTGAATATAATATTTTAACAAGTATATATAATAAATCCGTTTCAACTGTCAATACTGATTATAATAAATTATCTGTAAATTTTTATATTAAAAAAGATTATAATAAACAATATGAAGAAGATAATAATACAAATGATAATAATTCAAAAAGAATTATGAAAAAAAAATATAATAAAAATGGCCTTTATTCACTAGGTGATAATAAAAATAAACCTCCTCTATTACCAACGCCAAAAAATGAATCTTATAAACATGTAAATAACACCATTAATAATAATCATCGTCATAATATGAATAACATGAACAATCAGAGAAATATAAATCGTCATAAAAATAATACAAATAACAACAGTGTCTTATATAAACATGCCACAAGTAATATACAAAATAATTTTAATAAATCTTATAGAAATGATAACAATATTAGAAATAGCATGCACAATAATAATAACTATGATAATACTAAAAGGGAAGACAAAAATCAAAAATATTTAAAAAATGAAAACCAAAGGGAAGGCATAAATAGAAAAAATAATTCGTCATCTGTCTATCGAAATTATAATCCTTCAAATATGAATGATCATAAAAATTTTAATAATAATAATGTATCTACGTCGCATGGAAATTTTTCATATAAACCCATGAGGAATAATAATAGTATGAGAGCTGATAATAGTAGTATGAGAGCTGATAATAGTAGCATGAGAAATGATAATAATAGTATGAGGGGTGGTCGCAGTATTAGAAATGATAATAATAGTATGAGGGGTGGTCACACTATGAGAAATGACCAAAGAAATGATCAAAGAAATAATATGATGAATGACAATAGAAATAATATGAGAAATGACCAAAGAAATAATATGAGAAATGACAATCGAAGTAGTATGATGAATGACCATCGAAGTAGTATGATGAATGACCATCGAAATAGTATGATGAATGATCAAAGAAATAGTATGATGAATGATCATAGAAATAGCATAAGGAATGATAATAAAAATGTTAAACGAAGAAGAGAAGAATCCATTGAAATGAATAGAAGAGGAGATATATATTCAAATAAAAGATATGATAAAAGAGGAAGAACAGATTATGATATGAAATTAAAAATGGATGATAGAAAAAGTGATAAAAATCTTAAAAATCAGTCAGAAATGCAAGATCCATATGCATCAACAAAAGATACTTCTAGAAATTTTGATATGAATAATTTTACAATTAGTTCAGAAAGGAAATCATGGAAATTACCTCCTCCCCCTCCCAACATTCCTCCATCTTATGATAGATCCTCTCAAAGAAGAACAGTAAAATGAAAAAAATGAAAAAAATGAAAAAAATGAAAAAAAATATATATAAATGTATATATATTAATGTTTATATATTAATGTATATATATATTCATGTTTATATATTAATGTTTATATATTAATGTTTATATATTAATTTTTATATATTAATGTTTATATATATATTTCACTTTATAGAGCAGTTTTTACAATAATGACGACTCTTCAATGTAAGAACAAATAAATAAATAACATATCTTACCATTTTAAAAATAACATACACATATGTATATTATTAACCTTAATAAATTTATATCGACACATACCTATATACAATATGTTTATTTTTATTAATATGAATGTTAACAATAATAATTTTCTGAATTATAACAACCTTTAAGATGAATTATATAATAGGAGTATGTACTCACAAGATGAAAATTATAATAATAATTATTTAAAAAAAAAATACACACACAAATACATATATATATATATATAATTGTTAAATTGATAAATAAGTATAGGTCTTATTATAATTCGATATTTAATTTTTAAGTTTTTTCTTTATAAGAAAAAAAATATATGCATACCCCATTTTATTTATTATTTTTTAATTGTTTTTTTTAACTTTCATAATATATATATATTTATTTATTTATTTATATATTTTATATTTACATTTCTGTAACGTCTTAAATGTATGGGAACAAATATTTATTTATACTTTCTTTCTTTAATTAAAAAATAAGAAATAACATTGATATAATTAATATATATTTTGATTTATTTATTTATTATTATATTTTTTGTCATATATATATATATATATATATATATATATATATATACACGTATAAATAAAATTTTTAGTCTTAAAATTTATAACGCATATAAATATAATTATAAATCATTTCTTGTTTTTATAAAAAAAAAGAAAAAAATATTCATAATGAATATATCATCTTGAGTTTTAAAATTTACATAATATATATATATATATATATATATATATATATGTATGTATGTATGTATACATATATTTATGTAAATGGCCATAACATATGCATATTTAAATGGGAAAAAAAAAATAAAAATACAAAGGATGATTTTATATAACCATACATGAAAAAAAAAATTAAAAACATTATCAACTTTTTTAAAAAATTTTATCTGACACAAATATTGTCACATATATATAAACATATATATATATATGTTTGTTTGTTTGTTTTTTTTTTTTTTTGTTTTTTCTAATCCCTCTCAGCTATATATGTTAAATAATTATCTATTTCCTTTTCAGTTATTTGTGTAAAATTACGATTTTTTGTTGATACGATTGCAACTTCTATTTCGCTTGCCTTTAAATCAAATGCAAGAATTGTTTGTAAAGCCTCAATTGCTAAAATGATAGTATTTTGTATATCTTCATCTATTGTTTCTTGTTGTATTTTCTTCTTTCTTTTTTCTAATAATCTTTCTAAAACACTTATACTCTCTTGTTCTTTGTTTCCAATCACACAAGCACGATATCCTGCACAAAAACCAGAAGGATCAAATTTAAAAAGTTCAGGTTTATTATTTTCATCCATGCCAATAATCATTCCACCTAAAAAAATAAAAATAAAAATAAAAAATAAAAAATAAAAAATAAAAAATAAAATATATTGTTAAATGAAAAAATATGTATATATTCATATGACCCGTTCAGGTAATTTTTTTTTTTTTTTTTTTTTTGGCTAGCTAGTATAGCACATTCCACACATTTATAAAAAAATATAAACATAAATAAATATAAATAAATATAAATATATATACATAAATAAATATAAATATATATACATATATATATATATATATATATATATATATATATATATATATTACTGCAAGCGTGTAGTCTCATATAGGCATGTTGTGTAAAGACTTGTATTTTATCACAAATATTTCTACATAACGTTTCGGCATTTACATTATATCCATTACTATATAAAAATTCGGATGCTTCTGATCTAGCTTTATAAACCATACTTAAACAATCTCCTGGCATACCTACCATTGAGCATCCTATTTCATCTGTTATATTATATATATTAGTTATGTTATTATAATCTAATAATTTATCTTGAGAAATATATTGTGTAGCCATTTTTTTCTGAGAAATTATCACAGCACAGTTTTGTCCCTTTACTCCTACGGAGGTTATATTTGTATTTTTTACTGCTTTTATAGCATATTCTAAAAATTATAAAAATTGTTAACAGTTATAAATAATATATAAGGATCACAATTTTTATTTGTGCTCTTAATGATTGTAATAAATATGTATATAATAAATAAATAAATAAATAAATACATATATATATATATATATATACATCCATTTATTTTATACCTATTTGATATAAATTCCCATCTGGAGAAAAAATCGTCAAGTGTCTATCATACATACTCTGTGAAGGCCTTACCATTTTGTTTTATTGTTTTATTATTTATTAAATATTTATTAATATTTTATATATTTTATTTTTTAATTTTTCTCTTTTGAAATATTTAATTCTTTGTAAGAATAAGAAGAAAAACAAAAAAACATAAATGAATATATAAATAATATTTTCTTTTTATAAAAATATATACAAAAAAAAAAAAAAAAAAAAAAAAATTCGATTGTATTTTTTTCTTATAATATTAAATATAAATGAACTCCTTTAAAAAATATATGAACATATTAAATAAATAAACAATTATATATATTATATTATATATATATATATTAATAATAAATAAATAATAATAATATTTATTTTTATTTTGTATATATTTTTTTTTTTTTGAGAACGAACAAAAATTTAAAAGAAAAAAGCGCATATTCTATATATATTTTATATTATATAAATATAATATTAATTGTAAATAAAAGATTAAATGAAACAATAAAATATATATATCATACAATATATATGTATATATAAAATTACATTTATTTATACTTATGTGTATTATAATATATATATATATAATATTTGGTTGGGTTTTATTTTTTTCTCGATGATACGAAAAATACAATTAAAAAAAAGAAAAGAAAAAAAAAAAAAAAAAATTTGAAAAAGGTTATAATTATATATATATATATATATATATATATATATATAATATATATATTATATTCATAATATTATATTTAATATATATTTTTACATATTATATATATATAATACATATATATTTTTTAAGTTTATATAATAAATTCCTTCCATACACATAAAATAAAAATTTATTATGTATAAAAAATATATATAATATATATTTATTTATTGTAAAGGCCAATATTTCTATAATAATATTATAATATATATATATTTTTTTTTATTTTATTCATTTTAAAATAAAAGATTTTGATACTTTCATAATTAAATGGTTTTTAAAATTTTAACGAAATTTAAAAAAAAAAAGAAAGAAAAGAAACTAATTAAAAAAAATTTACATAATGGTAGATATTTCATACGAATATTTAAACAAATATATGAGACTAGTATATAATGAAAGTATTATAATATCGAAATGATAATTACATTAAAATATAATATATATATATATATATATATATATATATGATGTGGTATATATATTTTTAATCATTTAAAAAATAATACATATATATATATATATGTTAAAACTATTTTATCAAGTGTAAAACGTCTGTGTTTTTATAACTGTTTGATTTTGATTCATTTATAAAGGAATATAAAATTTTTTTCCCTAACTCTTTTATGTATAAATTCATAAAATTTTGATATATTTTATTTTTCAACTAAACAAAAAAAAAAAAAAAAAATAGAGAAAATATGAATAATGTAAGCTTATTAAATTTTTCAGAAAGTCACAAATATATAAAATATAGTATAT
>NC_031488.1:248471-255797 GCF_001602025.1 Plasmodium gaboni | reverse complement strand
AAAATTATATTTTTTTTTTTTTTTTTTTTTTTTTTTTAAAAAAAAAAAAATTTTAAAAAAAAAATAAAAAAAAAAAAAAAAAAAAAATTTTTTTTATGATATTAATATATTATAAAAAAAAAAAAAAAAAAAAAAAAAAAAAAAAAAAAAGTGATACTCCAGAAAATTATGTAAAATTATTATATATATATATGTATATGTGTTGATAATATTTATACTTTTTTTTTATAACTGTAATATAAAAAGATAGGAAGTCATCTACTTATTTTCTAATATTTTAGATATAAACAAATAAATGTTATAATAATGTATTTTATATAAAGTTACACAAAATGTAGATATATGAGTATATATATATATAAAAATATATATACATATATTATTCATTATATATAATATATTTTATAATAATGACTATAATTTATTATACATATAATATATAAACATAAGAAACATACGTATCACTTTTTTTTTTTTTTTTTTTTTAAATGATAAATAAAATAAAAATAAATAAATATAAAAATGTATACATATATATATATATATATATATATTTATATGTTGAGGAATATACTTAATAATAAAATAAAAATAAAACGACGTGCTTTGTTATTTTTAAAGTTTGATATATATATGTGGATATATTATTAAATTATATATGTTAACATAAATATATATATATATATATATTTTTTTTTTTTTTTTTTGAATAATTGTATTAAGAAAAATATATATATATATATTTATTTATTTATATATATATTTTTTTTATTTTTTTTATTTTTAAAATGAGTAATGCACCTGTTGGCTTCATTTCCTTAAGTAAAATTTTTAGAAAGGAGGAAGAAGAAAAAAAACTTATAGACAATAGTCAGGATCGTTCGAACCTGTTGAATACATCTATTTATAATAAGAATGAAGAAAAAAGAACATTTGAAGAACTGAACGTAGAAACAGAAATAGTGCGGGCTCTAAAAAAAATAAATATTTTTTATCCTTCTAAGATTCAATATATGATTATGAAAAGATTAATATGTAATGATAAAAATAAAAAAAAAGAAAAAGAAAAAAAAAAAAATTGTATAATTCAATCAAAGAATGGAACTGGTAAGAGTATGTCAATTTGTATATTTATTGTTCATCAGATATTTTATAAAATGAAGAAGAAAAAAGATATTCAACAAAATAAAATAAATAAAGAAGATGAAATATATAGAATAGAAGATTCAAAATATATATCAGATCATATATCTGAATCTTTTTCATCTCAAGACAATATGTTTTTGGGTTCTTTATTTTTTTATGGTTTAATATTAGAACCAACAAGAGAATTATGTCAACAGATTTTTGATAGCATTCAAAAAATTACGAACATATTAAAAGATGACAATTGTAATGATGTATATGATAATATAAATAGATTAGATGTTTATAATCCTAACAATATAAATATATATGATAAAAAATATGTTAATTGTTATAAAATAGAATCTTTAATATTATATGGAGGGACAGATATTTTTGAGAATATAAAAAAAATATTTACTAATTTTCCTCATATTATTATATCAACACCTGGACGTTTAAAACATGTTTTAAATATTTTAAATAAGATTAAAATAGAAATAAATGAAAAAGAGAAAATAAAAAATAAAGATATACTTCCTTTATCATATATAACTCTAATTAATCTAATTAATATGTCTTTAAATTATTTTATTCTTGATGAAATCGATGCTTTGTTAGATGAACAATTTGATAATCAACTCAAAATTATTTATAATTATATTGTGAATCCAAAAATACAAATTTTATGTTATAGTTCTACGTTTCAAGAAGCAAGTATTAATAACTTTATAAAAAAAATTATAGAATGTGATGAGAAATATTTATCACGTTTAGAGCGATCTTATATGACTAGCATGGATCAGACAAAACATAAAGAGGGCAGTAGTAAATTTTTAAAATTAAATGTAGATATGAGAAAAGAACATCACTCATTGGATGTCAAAATGGTAGACGGGTTGTTAAGTGATGCAAATGATATGAACAGAGATAATATTAAAATAAATTATATGAATGGAGATAATATAAATGATATGAATGGAGATAATATAAATGATATGAATGGAGATAATATTAATATAAATTATATGAATGGAGATAATATTAATACAAATGATATGAATGGAGATAATATTAATACAAATGATATGAATGGAGATAATATTAATACAAATAATATTGATACACATTTTATTACTTCACCTGCACATCACTATCATGATGAACAAAATAATCATGTCAAAATAAAAAAGAAAAAAATTAATAAAAGGAAAAAAAAAAAAAAAAAAAAAAAAAAATTCAAATATAATAATAAAACACAATCCAAACTAATAAAAGAATTACAAAAAATAATATGCGATGAAAATATTTTATGTAAAGAGTTTATGTGTGAATATATTTTAAAAAAGATGATAAAAAGAAAAGAAAAAATGAAATATCACATGAATAGTAAAAGAAACTTTGAGTATATACAAACGTGCACATCACTGATAATTCATTCAGAAGATAAAAATATAGAAATGAATAATATCAACAATAAAAATAAAAATAACAACAACAACAATAATAATAATAATAATAATAATAGTGATAATTATTATTGTAGTAATGTTATTCCATCTAATAGTTTATCTCCTTTTTATTATTATGACCGTTCAGATGAAGAGAACCATTCGAAGTCACCTTTAAAGGGAGTTTTAGATTCACCAGTTTTATCAAACATTGAACATTGTTTTATAACCATAAATAATGAGAATTTAAATAAAAAAGAAGAACTTAAATATAAAATGAAAGTAGTATATAAAATAATAAATGAAATAAAATATAATCAATGTTTTTTATTTATTAATAATACATATGAAGGTATCCAAGTTATAAAAATGTTAAAAAAAATGAATATCTCTTCATATTATACTAGTTCAAAAATAGAACATAAAGAAAGAATAGAATTATTTAAAAGTTTACAAGAAAATAAAGTTAAAATTGTTGTATGTACTGATATTATGAGTAGAGGAATAGATAATATTGTTTGTGATTTAGTTATTAATTTTGATATACCACATAGTAAAGAAACTTATGTTCATAGGTCAGGTCGATGTGGAAGATTTGGAAGTAAAGGTTTGTGCATTAGTTTATGTAATTACACAGATTATAATTATTTATATTATTTTAAATTTCAATTAAAATTAAATGTTTACGATTTTTCTTATATCTCTAAATATAACCATAGAATACAACATTCTTCTTCAGATGTATATATAAATCATATTAAAAAAAATGAACAACCTAATCAACCAAATATTCACAAACATTCATTATGTAGTCAAAGTATTAATCATAAAAATAATGATCAATGTGATTCTTCTCAAAACATTTTAAACGTTCAACAAATAAACAACAACAAAAATAATAATAACAATAATAATAATAATAATAATAATAATATATTCAAATTGTGTGATCTAGAAACATTGAGAAGAAAATATGAAAACAACATTAGATATAATAATTACCAAGAAAATGGGAACACACAAAAAAAAAAAAAAATTCTAATAATTAATATAAAAGGTTTTTATTCCAAAAATATACATATCATTCCAAATTTATATAATAATATATTCAATAATAATGTTTATTTAAAAATATATTTTAAAAAATTATTTATAAAATTTAAAATTATACAAGATAATCATACATGTTCCTATATTTTTAAAATACCTATTGATAATAAAAATATATTTAAAAATATTAATATTATTCAAAATAAGTCCAATTTAATTTTGTTCTTTCATTTTTTTCAAAATATAAATATATGTTGTAATTATTATTATGATAGCACAAAAAAAAGTGAATATACCAACAATAATAATAATAATAATAATATTTATAATAATAATAATAATTATTATATTTATGTATGTAAAAATACACATTTCAAAAGAAAGAAAAAAAAACATATCATAAACAAAACCCTTTTTGTAACTAATTTTTGTATGTTTTTTTTTTGTAACTCAAATAATTATATAACATTAAAATTATATTATATATTTCTTTTTTTATTTCAATTTTATAAATATCCACTCAAAAAAAATTTTTATCATCTATTAATATATAATAAGTATTATAATAACAATAATAAAGAATCATATTGTCTTGATGAAAAAATAAATCACAATATATTATCGTTTACACAATTTGAACCAATAATCTATAATCTAGAAAATGACAAATGTATAATATCTGATTCGTATATATATTACAAAAAAAAAAAAAAAAAAAAAAACAAACATACATTACATCATAATCTATATAATCTAATTGATGATGAAAAAATATATGAACAAGTAAATCATAAAACATATATAAATAAACATGATATGTTCTTTAATCATAATAATTATTTCTCAAATTCAATATCATATCATGACAATCTAGATTTTAATATAGTAAAACATAATAATAAGCAAAATATGAATATTAACTCGATATCTCTTGAACAAACTATGATTTCTCTTAATATGGATATACTAGAAAAACATATTTTTATAAAATTCTGTAATGAATCCAATCATATTAAATGTATAAACAATGAAACCAAAATTATCAAACAGATCAATCAATATATGTATGATCAAATTTTTCTTAATTTAAATCATTATCAAAATGTAAATTTATTGAAATGTCTTTTTTTACAAAATCATGTAAAATTGTATGAAGAAAGTTGAAGCAATGCTACATACATAGGCACACACAAAAAAAAATAAATAAATAATAAATAAATTAAAAATAACGTAATAAAATAATCAAAAGGCAAAAAAAATTGACATAATTATAAAAAAAAAAAAAAAAAATATATATATATATATATAAATATATATACATATATATATTTTTTTTTTTTTTTTTTTTTTTTTTTTTTTTTAAAAAAAAAAAAAAAAAAAAAAAAAAAAAAAAAAAAAAAAAAAAAAAAAAAAAAAAAAAAAAAAAAAAAAAAAAAAAAAAAAAAAAAAAAAAAAAAAAAAAAAAAAAAAAAAAAAAAAAAAAAAAAAAAAAAAAAAAATTTTTTTTTTTTTTTTTTTTTTTTTTTTTTTTTATGATTACAATATATATTTAATTATGGAATATTCTTCTATTTAATTTTCATCACTGCTCACACCCATCTCAGATTTCACTATAAAAAAAAAATAATATTTAAAAAATTAATAAATTGTAATGGTCACAATAAATTTATGTGAGCAAGCATTAAAGACGCAGTTCTATTAACATCCTTACTTGTGAAGTATTTTTGTTGAACGTCATTAATCTACAAGACAAAAAAATAGAACACACGCATATATAAATGTAATCACATCATGTCAAAAATATAGATATATATATATATATATATATATATATGTTTGTTTTAGTTTATTTTATTTTTTTTATTATTACGTCCTTTGATAATAATGTTGCCTCTGACATCAAATCACAAATTTCTTGCTGCACTTCTGATTGAAATTGCAGACACTTTTTTGTATAACTATCTTCTTTAAAATCATATTTTATAACTACAAAGAAATAGATAGATAATTAAATGAAGAAATATATATATATATGTATATGCATATATATTTATACATTCGTTCATATATATATATATATATATATATATATATATATATTTATATATATATATATTTTTTTTTTTTTTTTTTTTATATTTTTTTTTTTTCGTACAGTGCTCTTGAAATTTGTGCGGAGCAATTTTTGTATTGTTACATTGTAAAAATTTATTGTAAAAATTAACAGTAGGATTTTTAAAAATAATTTCTTCATATGTCTAAAAAGATACATATAAAATATAAAATATATATAATACAAAATATATAATACACATTTTTTTATAAGCTTTATACAAACTGCTTTTCATTTTTTTTTTTTTTTTTAAAGTAAATAACCTCATTAACTACACAAGGTGGAACGTTATTGGGGTCACAATCAGTATTGAGCTAAAAAAAAAAAAATAAACACATAGACATATATATATATATATATAAATATATACATATATACATACATATATATATATTTCCTTTTCTTTTATGTAATGCATTTTTCATAATTATCCTCACCTTAACAAGGTGAACTATACTTATTGGAGATAATGTTAAATCTACAAAATGTATTTTAACTTGTAAATAAAATTCACCCCATCCTATTTCATTCACTTCATATGGTGGTTGTGTATACACTATTAAAAAAATAAAATAAAATAAAATTAAAAAACTCTTGTCGTAAAATATTATGACTTGTTCAGGTTTATAATAATTCAAATAAGCTAGCTATGGATATTAATGGGGAGAAAAAAAAGAAAAAAAATAGCTTTTATCATAAAATATTATGACTTGTTCATAACATTAAAATATTATTAAAATATGTTCTTACCTCTTTTTGGGTACATAAAGGAAGGATCTAATTCAAAAACTACTTTACTAACAATAAGAGAAATATCAGTAGATTCTGGACATCTTACTAAGCATGTCCACTTATGTGTCATATTACCATATTTTTTTTTTTCCTAAAATATATTAAAATAAAAGAAAAAAAAATAAAAGAAAAAAAAATAAAAGAAAAAAAAATAAAAGAAAAAAAAATAAAAGAATGGTTATAAACAAAACATGGAGAATAAAATGGAAAATATATATATGTATGTATATATATATGTATATATTTATGTATATATTAATGTATATATTTATGTTTATTTTTTTTTATTTATTATCACCTGAGGAGACAATAAAAATGCGTAAGTTCCAACCACCAAAGGTTTTATTAACTTAACGTTTTGCATTCGACTCTCCACTGAATGAAAAATAAAAACAGGTAGGATATGTTTATAAAAAAAATAAAATATAATCAATCTTATAATGTTTATAAGTTTATATTTGTTTTCTTTGTTATTTATATTTTTGTTCTATTACTTTTTATAGCAGTTCATTTATTTATGATCATAAAAAAAATATTTCACCCTTAAATTCGAAAGAAGTAATTTGTTATATTCATTATCATCCTACAGACTTTTGCATATTATTATGAAAATTAAAAAAATAAAATAAAAATAAAATAAAATAAAATAAAAAAAATATAAAATATAAAATATAAAATATAAAATACAATAGTATAAATATATAATATATAAACAAAGGTATATATTTTTTTAATAGAAATATTTAATTAATATTATATTATTTACTCAAAGTATCAGTTGTGTAAATATATAAT
>NC_031488.1:236646-245671 GCF_001602025.1 Plasmodium gaboni | reverse complement strand
TAATGAAATGAATAATATTTGAGAAGAAAAAAAAACAAAAAAAAAAAAAAAAAAAAAAAAAAACAGTAAATATAAAAAAAATATAAATGTATATAATATATATATATATAATATATATTATATATATATAATTTTAATGTTTGATATATATATATAATATATCATATATATAATATTTATGTAGGTAATATTTTATATTTATATTATATTATATATATAAAAAACGGAGATTTATAAAAAAAGAAGAATATAAAATTATTATATATATATTTAATATATATAATATATGAATAATTTTTTTTTTTTTTTTTTTTTGCTTTCAATTTTGTTATATAATTTTTGAGGTTTTTATTTTTAATATAATTTATATATATATATAATATATTTATATAATAATATCCATACTTTATATTTTATATATATTTACATTTTTATGAATATTTATTATGATTATTTTTTTTTTTTTACGTTAATAAATACATACATATAAATATAAATATATATATATATATATATATATATATATATATATGTATATATTTATTTATTTATTTTTCATTTTATATGTTTAAAGTAATAGTACAATGCTCGGTTATGTGTTAATAATATCATAATCTTGAGATATTGTAAAAAATTAGAGAAAAAAAAAAAAAAAAGAAAAAGAAAAAAAAGAACACGAGCAAATGTGCCTATAAATATGATTGCTATAAATATTTTGTGGGGAACTCATTAAATAAATATAAATATATATATATAATAAATAATTTATAATATTTTATTTTATTTTTTTTTTTTTTTTGAAATAACAAAAGTATATACCCCCTCTATTCATTGAATTTAAATAATATATATGTATATATTTATATATTTATATATTTATTTGTCGGATAAATGGAAATTTTTATGAACCTGCAAGATGATAATAAAGTGTATTTAAAATTATATTTGTAAAAAGGATTAAAAAATTTTGAATTTTTTTTTTTTTTTTATTTCATCAAAATAAAATATATATATATATATATATATGTATATTTTTTTTTTTTTTTATGTATTCATTCATATATATATATCACATATAATAGATTTAATTGTTTAAAGATGGGCATATTTAGATCAGAGATTATGAAACACGGGACTTTAGTTCTGCCTTCTGATAGGGCAAGAGAATATTTAGATTGCCTAGGTAAAGAAGTAGATATACAATTTATAGATATGAATGAGAAGACGATGAAAAGACAATATAAGAAATATATTCAACGTATTGATGACATGGAAAGGATTTTACGTTTTTTAGAAGAGAATATTAATAAATTACCTAATATAAAAATAAAGAAGAGTAAAATTGATAGTTTTTTAGAACATGATAATATATATGAACTTGATCAAGTTGAAGAATCTTTAAATCGATTACATGTTCAATTTGTTCGTTTCTGTAATAATAATAAAGATCTTATAGATGAAAGAAATAATGCTATAGAAGAGAAGCATGTGATTTTAACAGCTCTGAATCAATTAAGTCCTGGAGTGATTAGAGGAGTTGTTGGTATGAGAAGAGGATCTGTAATGGGTGTAGATCAGCATCAAAATAGTAATAAGAATATGAATAATAATATTGTAAGTCCTTTTGATGAGGGTATTGAAGATAATAATATATCTTTATCAACACATATTATGAAGGATGGTATTAATATGATGTTTACAAATATATCAGGTGTTATAAAAACAAAAGACCAAGAAAGTTTTAGTCGTACAATATTTAGAGCCTTTAGAGGTAATACATATACATATTTTCAAAACATAGATGAAGATGCCGATGATAATGAGTTATTAAAAAATGTGGAAGAATTAGATTCGTTGAGATCAGTTGGAGGTACTAATAATATATATAATAATAATAATAATAATAATTATGATAGTTTTTCAGATAAGAGAGATAACAAAGATGATAAGAAAAAAAAGAAAGATTTAAAAAGTGTATTTGTAGTATATTGTCAAGGTTCGTCACAAAGCAATATATATGATAAGATAATGAAAATTTGTAAGGCTTATGATGTGAAGACGTATGACTGGCCAAGAACTTATGAACATGCAAAGAAGAGATTAAAAGAATTAAGAGAGATTATTAATGATAAGGAGAAAGCTTTAAAAGCATATGAAGAATATTTTATAAATGAAATATTTGTATTAATAAATGTAGTAGAACCTAATAAAAATAGTTTAATAGAAGAATGGAAATTATTTTGTAAAAAAGAAAGACATATATATAATAATTTAAATTATTTTGAAGGTAGTGATATAACATTACGTTGTGATTGTTGGTATAGTGCAAATGATGAAGAAAAAATAAGACATATTTTAATAAATAAAAGTTCAAATGATTTAGTATCAGCATTATTATTATCAGATAAAGTATTAAGACCTAATGTATCTCCTCCAACATATATAAAAACAAATGAATTTACAAAGTCATATCAATCAATGGTAGATACATATGGTGTACCAAGATATGGTGAGATTAATCCTGCTATATCAACTATTATAACGTTTCCATTTTTATTTGGAATAATGTATGGAGATGTTGGCCATGGATTATGTATTTTTTTATTTGCTTTATTTTTAATATTAATGAATAATAAAGTTAAAAATAAAAAAAATAATAATGAGATGGTTACTATGTTATTTGATGGTCGATATATGTTATTATTAATGGGTTTCTTTGCAGTATATGCTGGATTTTTATATAATGATTTTTTTTCTATGCCTTTAAATTTATTTTCTTCTATGTTTATGTTAGATAAACAAGTAGATAATATGGAATATTATAAAAGAAGAGAGATAACCGATTCAGCAACAGGTGAGGTTCAATATGCATATCCTTATATTTTTGGTTTTGATTGTAAATGGTTAGGAGCAGAAAATGAATTAACATATATTAATTCTTTTAAGATGAAATTTTCAATCATAATTGGTTTCATACATATGACTTTTGGTGTACTTATGAAAGGATTTAATGCTTTACATTTTAAAAGAAAAATGGATTTCTTTTTTGAATTCTTACCACAATTAATTATGATGTTATCTATGATTGGATATTTAGTTTTCTTGATTATATATAAATGGGTTACACCAGTTGGATATGGAGGATTTCAAAAACAAGGGATCATTAATACTATTATAAATATGTATTTAATGAAAGAA
The DNA here is from genome assembly GCF_001602025.1 of Plasmodium gaboni. Taxonomy (NCBI): domain Eukaryota; phylum Apicomplexa; class Aconoidasida; order Haemosporida; family Plasmodiidae; genus Plasmodium; species Plasmodium gaboni. Next base: position 242,473 of record NC_031488.1, on the reverse strand, counting down.
ATAAATAATACGAATCAATTTTATCCTTATCAAAATATAATACAGATACTCTTATTATCTTTGTTTGTTTTATGTATCCCTTTTATGTTTATATGTAAGCCAGCTATTCGAACATATCACATAATGAAAGAAAAGCAAAAAATTAATGAGCATAATATGAGGAAAAAGAAAAGGAGAGGAAAAAGAAATAACAACAATGATAATGGTAATAATAATAGTAATAGTAAATTCCTTTTAGAAAATAAAAATTATTCCGAGCCAGGAGCCAAAGAAATGATCAATGCCGTTCATCATAATACAAAATCAGGTGGTATGTTATTATCAACAAATAATAAAAAAAAAATTGTAACAACAGATGGTAGTAATAATAATATGTTTGGTGATACAAAGAATAATTTATTATCAATGCATAAAAGAAATACAATGAATAATAAAATATCCTCTTCACAATATGATAATGAACAACAAGGTGATGAATATGATGATGAATATGATGATTATGATGATGGTGATGATGATGATAATTATGATGAAAAAGAATATTTAAATAAAAAGAAAAAAAAAAGAACAGATGATGATATAGAAGCTCATTTATTAAGTTCTACATATGAAGAAAAAGGATTACAAGGAGGTTCGGCAGTAAACATGAGAGGAGAAGAGAATCATCATGAAGAAAACATTTCAGAAATATGGATTGAGCAGTTAATAGAAACAATTGAATTTATATTAGGATTAATTAGTAACACAGCTTCTTATTTAAGATTATGGGCATTATCATTAGCTCATCAACAATTATCATTTGTTTTTTTTGAGCAAACCATTCTTAATTCTTTAAAGAGAGATAGTTTTGTATCTGTATTAATTAACTTAATATTATTTTCTCAATTATTTTCAATACTAACTATAGCTGTTATATTATGTATGGACACACTGGAATGTTTCTTACATTCATTAAGATTGCAATGGGTTGAATTTCAAAATAAATTTTACAAGGGAGATGGTATCCCCTTCAAGCCTTTCAATATAAAGAAGTTGTTGAATGAAAATGAGTAATAGTGTGAAATGATAAAAGAGGGGGGAGGGGGGCATTAATTGTATAAGTTGTTATAATCACACAAAAATATAAACATATAAATGAATAAATATATAAAAATATATATATATATATATATATATATATATATATATATATATATGTATATGTATATTTATGTGTGTGCTCATTTATTTTTTTTTTTTTTCAAATTATGTAATTTATATATTTTCAACTTAAAATATATATGTTGCATCCCTTACGTTTTATGTTTATTTATATAATTAATTCTTTTATTATATAATATAATATTATGTTATATTTTATTCCTTTTATTTTTATTTTTATTTTTTTTTTTTTTTTTTTTTGTTAACGTTATAAAAAAATTAAAAATAGCTAGCCTTTTTTGAAGGGGTAAAAACATACATGCAAAAAAAAAAAAAATAAATAAAAATAAAATATAAAAAAAATATAAACATATAAAGTACATTTATTTATGTATATATTACAAAAAAGGAGTATTTTTATTTTATATATATTTAATAAAAAAATCAGTTGGCTTGGCTTGACCCAATACTTGTTTATGTTTATCCAGTGGTATAATGAATATATGAAAATTCTTTAAATCTTCGTTTTGTATTTGTATATGAAACGTATAAAATATAGAAAGTCCTTTAGCTTTTACATTTATATTTCTTATAATTTTATTTCTCAAAACTAATTTAATATTACAATAATAAAAATGTTTAATTATATGAGCCTATAAAAATAATATATGTAAAAATATATACACATATATATATATATATATATATATATATATATATATATATATATGTATATATTATTATTTTTTTATTTGTTACTTGGGCGTTTTCCAAGTGGCCTATACATTTAACGGACTCCACTTCATACTGCATTTTTACAAGGTTCTAAAAAAATAAACAAATAAATAAATATATATAAATATATATATATATATATATATATACAATATATACATATTATTATATATATTATTATGTATACACATTTGTTCGTCCTTATATATTTACTCTTTTTATATTCTTACCGATTTGTATATGTATGCCCGACTAACTATATAGGGAAAAGCACGAGATGACAAGAAACGAGGAGGAGTCGGATAATTAATTTTGTTTAGAATTAAAAGATAGACTTTTAAAAAATTGAGGATTTTTTTTTTATTTATAATATTATCTTTAAATAAATTATGATACATTTCATTTAAATTATGTATATGATAATAAAAAAAAAAATTTTCTCCTGATACTTTCCACAAATTTTTTATATATTCAAAAATTTCTTGAAACGATTTGCCATCGACATCTTTCAATTCTTTTGAAAAAAGATTTTTTTGTATTATCTTTTCTTTTTTTCTTTCCAAATATAATCTTGTAAAATTATATCCTGTATAATCATCTCCCCACATAAATAAGTTCATTTTTCTTTTCTTTTTTTTAACATTTATAATGTTATTATCCTGGTCATAAATGCCTTCATTATAATGATCCTTATTATAAACATTATTATTGTCACTTTTGTTGTCACGTTCATCATCCTCTTCACTGTCACTTTCATTTTGTTCAGAACCACTTGCATAATTATAATCCATAAGTGTATTTAATAAAAAGGAAGAATTCAAAAATAAATATGGAATTATTTTATTCTTCATAAAAATGCATATAACATATAACGTTTTAATCAATACAATATATATATATAATATTCTTTTCGATAATCTTGAAAATTCATATTTAAAATTTAATAGTAATATTAAGTATATGAAAATACTTTTTAAAAAATATATATATTCTTGAATATTATATGTAAAATATTTCACAGTATAATTTATTTCATCTTTTATATCATTTATTAAAATAATTAAATTTTCTATAGCTTTATATATATTTTTTTTTATTTGTAAAAATAAGAACACATGAAAAAAATTTTCTTTATAACTTATTATTTGTTTTACACACTCTTGAGCTTTTTCTAAACATTTAGAAGGATTTATATAACCAATATTATAATTACAGTGAGTAAAAAAATCGTTCTTATTATGATATAATTCGTCTCTATTATTTTTTATATTATTATACATATTGTTCTTATCATTCGTTTTTCTTATATATAAATGTTTTCTTTGTTTAGGTTTTCTTTTATTTAAATAATAAAATTTACAATAATTTAATAAACATTCTAACCATAATTTTATATCTCTCTTATTAACCATCACATATAATTTTCCAAATATTTTATATCCATAATTATAATAACCCGATATTATACAATACAAACCAATTTTATACATATATATATATGAACATTCTTTTATATCAAAATTCATTTGTATATTTTCATTTGTATTTATATCTTCATTATATATATTGTCATATGATTTTATTATCCTATTTTTAAATGATTTATTCGATATAGAAGAAATTGAAAAGTCATCATCAACAGATTCGTTATTACCATCTGATACATTATGAACAGTACTACTATCATCAACAGAATTATATGATGCACATGATATAGATACACTACATGAAGAACTAGAATAATAATAATAATAATAATCACCATCATCATCATCATCAGAAAATTTATTTGAGTTATCACTATTACTATGCATCATATTGCTATTATTCATATCATTATTTTTCATATCATATTTTATGCCTGTCTTATTTTTTTTATCTATAACAGCATCTTCAATATTAATATATTTATTTCCATTCATACTTTCAATCTTCAAATTATTCCTATCTTTATATGATAATACTCCCACTCTTTCATTATTTTGCAACTTTTTATTTACCTGACTTGTACATAATAATTCGTTCATTTTGCCTGCACGTGTTACGTCATTTGCCTGACTTATACATGCAAAATCATTTGTTTTGTCTGCACACAAAAAAAAATTTTTATACTTTTCCCGATAAAACACGTATTTGTTGGTTTTAAAAAAATATATATCATTTAGAATATTTAAGAATGTGAGAGTTTTTTTTCTAAATATAATCATAGAATCTTTATCATTAATAAAATTAAAAAAAGAGAAATAAAAAAGGGTTTTGACATTATTGAGGCTAATATTATCGAATTGGAATGATTGAAAAAAGTGTTCGTTTAAAATGTTAAGGTAAGAGTGTTGATAAGAAATGTGATATATATTATTACTTTTTTGGTCTTCATGTTTATAGTTTTCTTTTTTTATTTCAAAATGATTATTATTATGATTAATATTTATATGAGTATCTTGGTTTTCCTTTTTGCTTTCCTTATCGTTTATACATTTTCTTTCTACTGTTAAATAAAAGAAAGGTTCTTTCAAAATTTGTTCAATAGCTTCTTTATTAACAATATAGAACAAATTAAAGAAGGGTATATTTTTATTACTTGAAAAAATATAAAGAATAGAATTCAATATTATTTTGTTTTTATATTTCAATAATTTATGTATAATATCTGTTATATAAATACGTATAAAATTTTTTAATACATTTTTATTATAATATGAGCTATTTGTTTCTTCTAATATGAGCATATGATTTTTATTTAACAGATAACTTACAAAATTGTTAAGATAATTTTTTTTATTTATTTTATTTTTTTTATTATTTTTATTATTTTTTTGTTCTTGTGTAGATGAATCTGATGACATAATTACACTTCCTAAATAAGATGTGTGATCCGAATTATATGAATTACTATATAATATTTCATTTATATTTTTTTCTTGGATATTTTGAAATTTATGATTTTTTTTATATTTTTGTTTGTTTAATAACTGTGTAGAATGTGTATTTACATTATTTTTTTTCTCATGTTTTAATAAAGTTGATGTGTGTGTATTAGTAAAATCATTTTGTTTTAAAAAATGTGTAACAAAATAATTGAATATTCTTATAAAGTTTTCTATATCTTCTTCATAAATTAAATGGTTTGATAAAATGGATAATGTTTTAAGAATATATAATTTAATAATTAATAAGTTGTTATGTTTATAAAGAAAAAAAAGAATTTTTATAATCATAATTTTTTTTAAGACAATAATATTTGGTATATCAACATTTTTTTCTATTTCTTTTTTTAAGAATTCATTTTTAAAATGTATAAATAGAGTATTTTCATTATTGTTATGATAATATAATTTATTTTCATCGATAAGGTTGCATAGATTTATTTTATTTTGTTTTAAAATATGAAAAGCATAAGATATATAATTTGTGTTATATATTTTATTTATATTTTTATTGTTTTTATCATTATTTATGAGAACAAAATTATTTATATCTTGATTAAAAATGGAATTTTTAGAAAAGCTAATATCGCTTATTCCATCACTTCTAACATTTATATTAGATATTAAATTTTTATGTATATCTGAAGAATGAGAAAGTGTATTTATTTCATTATTTAAAGCATCACTATTAAAACTATTATTATCATAACTATTATTATAATAATTGTTATTAATACCATTTTGTTGTGTATCTTTTAAACAATTTGTTGATTCCATTTTTTTTTCTTTTTCTTGATAATCATGCTCATTATATATATTACTACTACTACTATATATACAACTACTCGAAGAAGTGGTGAAGCTGCTAGTTATATTTTTATAATTATTAAACGCATCTTCATTTTGGTTGTTATTATTTAATGAGAACAAATTTTTAACATTTGAATAAGAATTTTGATTATTATCATAATTTTGATTATTATCATAATTTTGATTATTATCATAATTTTGATTATTATCATAAT
>NC_031488.1:231474-236546 GCF_001602025.1 Plasmodium gaboni | reverse complement strand
GTATATATAAATATATATACTTATTTATTTATTTTATTTTATTTTGACACTATATCCTTATAAATATCAGGTTACAAAAGCATATCTATATTATTATTTTTTTTAAAAGAAGCAAATGATAAAAAATTAATTTATAATATAAACATATAAAACAATTTTATTATATAACAAATAAATAAAATAATATAAGATAATATAACTGTATAATATTATATATATATATATAATATATATATATATTATAGTATTTTTTTATAAACTATTTCAATATAAAAAAAAAATATATTTTTTTTAATTTTAATATATATTAAAAGGCCGTATCTAAAATAATAATATACAATATAATTATATATATATATATATATATTAAATACATTTTATATATATATATAAAATAATAGGATATGTTTCCTCTACTTATTCCAAACAATTATATGCTTGTGTTAAAAACATACAAATATTATTATAAAAATAAAAAATATATATATATTGATATTTTTTTTTATTTTTTTAATATTTTTTATTTTTTGAATTATAATTTCGTAAAAAAAAAAAAAAAAAAAAATTATGGACATTTTTTTATAATTTTGTTATTTATTTATTTATTTTACCTATAGAAGAAAATATAGTATGTGAAAAATATTATATAATATAATATAATAGAAAAGAAAAACTTTAAAAGGTGATATAATAAGAACACAAATAAATTATTGTTATTATAATCTATAGATCATATATATATATTATCCAATATAATAATAATTTTTATTTAGGATTATTTTTTTTAAAGATATATATTATGTTTTCTTTTATTCTCCTCTTTTTTTTGTCTGAAATGTATAAGAGAGCTTATAGCGAATCAGTAGTTCTATCAAAGAATTTATACAGTTAGAAAAAAAATAAAAATAAATAAATATATGTATATGTATATATATATATATATATATATTTCATGTATTAATTCAATTACTTTGATATGAACTAAAAATTAAATATTTAACATTTCATCCTCTTATAAAAAAGGGTTATGTTCATTTGTTTCTTTTTTTTGTATTAAGAATATAAAAAAAAAAAAAAAAAAAAAAAGTTTCTAAATAAATTAAATTTTGTTGATAATATGAATGTATAAGTAATATAATAATAATAATAGTCAATTATGTAAATATTGAAAATTAATAATATTTCAAATTAAGTGTATTATATATGCAAAAGTAAATATTGTAAGGGTATCTTTTACATCTAATTGGTTTCTTCACGGCACCATACAAATAAATAAATAAATATATATATATATATATATGTATATGTGCATATGCATTTATTTCTACATATTTACATTTACATTTACATTTTCTTTTATATTGGTATATATTATACTCTTCCTTTTTGAAGGCAAGGAAAGTGTTAAAGATACACACCATAAACTAAAAACAAATGAAGTTATAGAAAAGACAGAAACAAAACTAGAAAATGTTGTGGTTAGAATCAGAAAGTTAGATGAAAATGAAAAGTCCACATTACATACAGATCCAAATGATAAAACAGCATTATATTTTGATAAAGATTTTGAAATAGAAAAATATAATTTCGATATAGTATTTGATGAAAATGATGATAATCAAACAATATTTAATAATATAGGAGGACATTTTATTATTAATAATGTATGTAATGGATTTAAAGAAACCATAATTACTTATGGACAAACTGGAAGTGGTAAAACATACACATTATTTGGATCTAATAAAGAATATGGAATCATTTATTATTTTGTTCATTATTTATACAAATTATGTAATTCAAAAAATAAAAATAAAAAAAAAGCTATTTATTTAAGTATTTATGAAATTTTGGGAGATACACTTATTGATCTTATATCCAACCTCAATGAAAAAAATATTGAATTCTATACGGAAGAATACTATCTCAAAACTATAAGATATTCTTATAAAGTTGTTAATATTCAAAATTATGATATAGCAAAAAAAATCATTGACAGTGCATGTCTTTTAAGAAACGTTGAGGCTACATCTCAAAATATGCGGTATCAATAATATAAATGAAAATATTACAATATAATATAATAATAAAATATGCTTATCAAGAGACATTTTTAAACAACATAAAATTAACATATATATATATATATATATATATATTTATTTATTTATTTATGTGTTTCTCCTCTTTTGTATTAGATCAAGTAGGTCTCATGCAATAATCCAATTTTTTGTCAACATCTCCGATTGCACCTTACACAACGGCATTGAAACTATAAGAGATTATTACGGAGTTTTAACCTTAGTTGATCTGGTTGGATGTGAAAGAGAAGAATTTAATACAAATAAGAATGAACATAGAAATGATAAAACATCTAGCAAATTTTTAAATTCCTCCCTTACGTCACTAAACAAAATGTTGAGAAAAATGCAGGCATGTCTATAATATATATATGTATATATATATATTTATTTATTTGTTTCAATTTTTATGTCTTTATATTATTTTTCTTTTTTAAGATGGGCAACCTTGATGAGTCAGATAAAAGACAAAGCGTTCTTTGCAAAGTTCTTTTTAATTATATCCAGAAAACTTGTGGAGTTTGCTTAATATTTTGTTTTAATCCAAAAATCAGCCAAAAAAGTGTACGAAAAATTATTACTAATTTATATGAACTGTTCAGGCAAAATTTTGTTTATTATATATGTTACAAATTAAGGCATAAAAATTGAAACTAATAAATATGTAAATAAATAAATATAAATATATATATATATATATATATATATATTTATTTATTTATTTTATGCGTGTACCAATATTTTCCAATTTTTATACTGACATGAATTATGACATATATCATTTATTGCTTCACATATTTTTGTGTATAACAACTTTTTTATAACTTCACCTGAACATGTTCATTTTTTTTTTTTTTTTTTTTTTTTGTTTTTTTGTGTGTGTTTATGTACAGCTAACTAGTTCCACTTTAATTATGGCTAGCGATTGCAAAAAAATAAAAAGCAAAAGAAAACAACTGATTTATGTAAAATCTGAAAACAAGGAGAGTTTTTTCAAAAAAATAGCTAACGATGAATCATCAAAGAAGGGTAATAATAAAGAAAACGAAAAAAAATATGAAGAATCCAATTGGGAAAATTACAATACGATAAAAAAGAATGTAGAAAATGGGAAAGACAAAGAAGAGGAAATGGAAAAGAAACATTTAGAAAATATAACTAATTTGGTAGAAGTAGAAGAAAATAAATATTTAAGACTTGAAAACAATTGTGCAATATTTCTTATATATTTAAATGATGATAAACAAGAAGATGTAATAAATATTTTAAATAAAAAAAAAGATAATGGCAAATTAACTTCTTTAAAGAAAATATTATGTGATGTTATCAATGAACAATTAAAAGAAGAAAAAAAACGAAAAAATGTATTAGAACAATTAAAAAGTGATAATTTGAAATTGAAAAATGAGAATGATTATTGGAAGAAAGAAGCTTATAATTATCATAATAAATTAAAAATATTAAATAAAAATTATTTAAAAATGAATGAGTTCCTTTTAAAAACATTAAATGCAAGTACAAATGATAATAATACTTCATCAGATTATACTACGTCATTATTTTCCAAGTTGGATGAGCAAAAAGTTATAAATGCTGAAAGACAAAAAAATCAGCCACGAGGAAAAAATGACATGACTTTTTCTAGTCATAATAATGATAATATGAATAATAATATGAATAATAATATGAATAATAATATGAATAATAATATGAATAATAACATGAATAATAACATGAATAATAATATGAATAATAACATGAATAATAATATGAATAGTAACATGAATAATAACATGAATAATAATATGAATAATAATATGAATAATAATGGTGATAATATTAATAATATCAATAATATAAATTATAATAATAATTATCATTATAATAATCAGGTTGTTAATACATATGCGCAACTCAAACAAAAGAAACAATCTGTTCAAAAGAAATCACAACATGTTTTGAATAATAGCTCAAGTGATAAAGACAATTCTCATAACTTGACAACTTATTATAATGAGGATCATTTATTATTACATAAGAATAATATACAATATAATGAAGAGAAAAACAAACAAAGAAAAGAATATTATAAAGAAGTAATAAATAATAAAGAATCAAATATTAATAAATCGGATGAGCAAATGAATAATAGCATAGAAGATAACTTAAAAAATCACATACTTAATAATATAAATAATGAAAAGAATTATGTAAATGATTATATAAATAATAAAAGTTATCAAGAGGAAATTCTTTACCCCAATAAAGAAGATAACAAATATAAAAGTGAAAAAATTATGTTACATAATAATATGATAAAAGGAGAAATCCATAGAAAAAAAAATATTTATGAGAAATATAAAGAAAACGATGTTACAAATAATATGGAAATTGAAATGAAAAATAAAAAAAAAATAAATAATTTCAATTCTCAAAATATACAAAGAAATTATTCAATGAAAGAAACTACTAATATGTTGTCTATAGATAATAATATAAATAAAAAATATTATCAACAAAATAAAAACATTTCTCCTGAGAACACTACTCATATTATAACAGACCAATTGAATTCATTACAAAAAAAAAAAGATACAACAAAAAATATTATTCATCCTTTATCGAATAAAGATAATAAAATGTTAACAAATATTACTATTGATTCTTTAGCAACAAAAATAAAAAATAGACTCTTGAAATCGAGAAGTTTGTCAATAGCTAGGGAGAATAAAATGTGATAATAATAATAATAATACAAGTGAGCTGTACACAGTAAAAAATATATATATATATATATATATATATATAGAGGGAACTACTATTATATTACTAAATAATGTTCTTTTATGTTAATTTTTTCAACCATCTTTGGAATATACAAACATTAGGTCTACATATATATATATATATTTATTTATTTATTTATTTCATTTTTGAAAAAATAAATAATTTTCCTTTCATATGTTTCATGTTGTACATTGAAAGTGTGGT
>NC_031488.1:203804-231174 GCF_001602025.1 Plasmodium gaboni | reverse complement strand
CTTTATCACTTAGAATATAACCAACATCTTTTTTTTTATCTTCATCATATTCTATCATATATTTTATATTTAAAATATGATTAATTATATGATTAGACTTACTAATGTGTGATATAAATAAAATACATATTTTTAATGCATACAAACGAATATGTTTCTGAGTCTGATTCAACATATTTACAATATGTAATGTAATAATATTATTTATAAAAATTGCTTGATTATTTTTTTTTATAAAAAAATGTTCTTTATTTTTTATTTTGTTTTTATGAGCATTAAAATTATAAAATAAAAGAGTCTCAATAATTTTTTTATTTCGAAATAATTGATAATAAGAAAAATTCTGAACACCTCTATGTGTACTTAATTTAATTATTTCTAATAAAAAAAGAAAAGAATTATAAATAATACTATAATTATTTGAAAAATTATCTTCATTTTTATATAATATATTTTCAATTTTATATATATCATTTGATGTTAATAATTTTTCTTCATATAATATCTCATTAAAATAAATTATATGTCCTAATAAACATATATTTTTTAATAAACATAATAAATTTGGATTATTATTTTTTAATACATATTTTATTTCACGATATATATCTACATTATTTTTATTTTCAACAAAAAAATAATCTGCATATTTTAAAAATTCAATTCGTTCTTTATCACTTAGAATATAACCAACATCTTTTTTTTTATCTTCATCATATTCTATCATATATTTTATATTATAAAAATTATAAGAATTATGATAATAATAATAATTATGATAATAATCAAAATTATGATAATAATCAAAATTATGATAATAATAATAATTATGATAATAATCAAAATTCTTATTCAAATGTTAAAAATTTGTTCTCATTAAATAATAACAACCAAAATGAAGATGCGTTTAATAATTATAAAAATATAACTAGCAGCTTCACCACTTCTTCGAGTAGTTGTATATATAGTAGTAGTAGTAATATATATAATGAGCATGATTATCAAGAAAAAGAAAAAAAAATGGAATCAACAAATTGTTTAAAAGATACACAACAAAATGGTATTAATAACAATTATTATAATAATAGTTATGATAATAATAGTTTTAATAGTGATGCTTTAAATAATGAAATAAATACACTTTCTCATTCTTCAGATATACATAAAAATTTAATATCTAATATAAATGTTAGAAGTGATGGAATAAGCGATATTAGCTTTTCTAAAAATTCCATTTTTAATCAAGATATATATATTTTTATTCATAATAAAATTATTCGTGAGTTTTTGCTGAATTTTTTTTTCATTACAAAATAAGATGAAAATTAAAAAAAATAAAAATAAAAATAACATAACATAATATTTATTATATATATATATTTATTTATTTATTTATGATATTATATATTTCATTATATATATAGAAATATTTTTTTTTAGTGAAATGCTTTTATTTTATATAATAATATAATTAAAATAAAATATAAATATGATGAATATATATATATATATATATATATATATATATAATATATATATGTAATAATATCCATATATATATTAAGAACAAAAGAACTCTATTTTCTTTTTGATATGTTTTAGTGTAGTCATTTTTTTCTATATCTGTAAATATATTATATTTTTATACAAATGTATATTACATATATATTATAATTATATAAATCTCAATTATAATTTTTTTTTCTTTTTTTTTTTTGTTGTTGAAAAATGATTTATAATTAAATAGGGAGCTTCAAATGAAATCATAAAATGTATAATAATAACATTCTTATATAAATATATATACTTTGTGTGTATATATTTATATGACAATAAATAATTATAAAAAAAAAATATATATATATATATAATATAAAAAAATATATATAATATAAATATAAATATATATATATATTTTTTTTTATATTGAAATATAAAAATGTCAAATTGGAATTTTTTTAATGATTACCTTAATTGGTTTAATGGGACCACCGAATCTACTACATTTCATAGTAGAAGTGGTAAAAAGGGTTCTAACAAAAGTGTATCTACAAATGCTACATCTATAAACCCTAATAAAAATGATATGAATGAGTATAGTATCAATCAACCTAATAATAGTCAACATAATAGTGATGAAATAAAGGCCTCTAATATTGCCTTTGAAAAAGATGTAAGTAAAATAAAATGTGCCAAGAAATACAATCCATTTATTAAAAAAAAAGAAAAAACTAATAAAGAATATAATAATATAAATAGTGAAAAGGAGGATAATAAAAGTGAAATAAAATGTGAGAGTATAAATACAAATGCAAATACAAATATAACGTGCGATAAAGGGAATGATAAAAATATGCCCAAAAATAAAAATAAAGATACTAATTTTTTTAATCAACTAGGGTTATCGAACTGGTTACCTAATTATGATATGCCAATTTATAACGAATATAAAAAAGGCTATTATTTAGATAAAGAAGCTAAAGAAGTATTATCAAAAAAAGGTTCTAAAAAAAGTAATGTTATAAAAATAGGAGGTGATAGTAGCAATAGTAATATGAACGATTTTAATGTCTCCGATTGTTGTAATACATGTGTTGATACAACTTATTATGATGCTTTAAATATAAAACCGACAGCTAAATTAAGTGAAATAAAAACAAGTTATTATAAACTAGCTTTAAAATATCATCCAGATAAAAATTCTAATGATCCAGAAGCAAAATTAAAATTTCAAAAAATAAATGAAGCATATCAAGTATTAAGTGATGATGAAAGAAGAAGACAATATAATAAATATGGATTAAATGCAACGAAAGATATGATATTAATTGATCCTTCAATTTTCTTTATGATGTTATTTAGTTCAGAAGAATTAAGTGATTATACTGGTACTCTGAGAATAGCTTTTTTTGTTCAGCTAGCTTTTGAAGGAAATATGTCAATTGAAGATAAAAAATCATCAAATAACGTTATGATAAATGAAATGGAAGTAGAACAAAAAATAAGAGAAGTTGAATTGGCACTACTCTTAAGAAATAGATTACAACCATATGTAGATGGAGATATGAAATGGGAAGAACAAATGGAAAATGAAATTAAAGGATTACTTGAATCTTCATTTTCAAGTTCCATATTAGAATCTATAGGATGGACATATGAAAATGTCGCAACATCATATATAGCAGAAGTAACCACATTATGGGGTGTTGGAGCAACTGTAGCAAATATTCAAGCAGCTGGAAGGACCATTGGAAATACATTCAGCGCAGCTAAGTCTATGTTTAATACTGTAGTAACTATAAAAGATTTTTCATTGAACAGTGAAAAAATTAATTCAATAAAAGAAAAGAAAGATAATTTAAAAACTTCATCCAATAATTCTTTGAATAATAATTCTTCTTCATATAAAGGATCCAATGAAAATATAAATTCGGATAATCAAATGGACCCTAAAAAGAATATTATAAATCCTAATCTTAATATAAACAGTTCAAACAATATAAATAATCTGAATGAATCTAATACAAATGAAAATAAGGAAGAGGAAAAAAAACACACACTAATAGATAAGGAAGAAAATAAAGCACTAGGAGTTATTATAAAAAATGTTCTCACTTTAGTTTTATGGGATATTGAATCCACAGTAAGACAAGCCACAGATAAGGTTATAAGAGATGAAGGTGTCAACATTGAAATAAGATTAAAACGAGCAGAAGGAATGAAAATTTTAGGGAAGCTAATGCAAAAATGGTCAAGAATTAAAAATGATAAATCTGATACAACTGATATAGATGCTACAAAATTGTTAGAAAAGGCTATAATCAAAGCATCGAAAATGCCAAACGAGGAAGATCCATCAGATTAAGATATCATAAAAAGAGAATATGTATAGAAAAAGGGCGTAGATGCTTATTTCTACATAAGGCATATATATAATGCAGAGCAGCGTGATCTATTATATAATTTATTTTTATCAATATTAAAGAATAAAATATGAATTATATTGATGACATATTTGTTAGAGTACAGCATATAGTATGTATATATGAAAATTAAAAAAAAAGGCGCTTCATATTTGGCATTTCAATATATATATATATATAAATATATGTATGTTTTTTTTTTTATTAAAAATTTCTTTAAAATATGCACACATATATATATATATATATATGTATATGTTTGCGTTTTATTTTTTCCTATTTTTTGTTTATGATTTAAAATTTTAATCACATAAGGATAAAATTAATATGCACATATTATATAATTTAATAATTTTTTTTTTTTTTCTCGTCTTATATAAATTTGTTTTGTTTCAGTTGTTATATATATATATATATTTATTTATTTATTTATTTATTTTTTGATTTAATGTTTTTTTTTTTTTTTTTTTATTTTTATTTTTTTTTAATTTAAACAGAATGAGATAAAAAAAAAAAATTTTTAAATAAATATATTTTATACATATGCATGTTTTTTTTTTTTTTTTTTTTTTTTTCTTGATAAGACGTAGTCATGTGGTCATATACATACATATGTGTGTATTTAAAAAAAAAAAAAATTGTCTTTTTAATTATATATTAAATTGTATAGATCCTTTAAAAATGGTTGGGCATCTGCTAGTGGGAATGCATTATAAGTGTGTTTTTTTAAAGATAGATGTATATTTTGTTTTAAATTTTGTAGATTATTACAAATATCTAAATAATTACATGAATACATATAATTTGCAAATTCGGATTGATGATTATTCATTAATTTATTATTAACAACAATGAGAATTTTTTTTTTTTTTCTTAAACATTCTAATGTAGTACCTGCTCCCGAATGACTTAATATAAAATGTGCCTTGTCAAAATATTTATTTAAATTTGATTTATAAGTAAAATATTTTACTTGTTTTAAAAATTTATTATTATTTATATTATTATCATTTGTATATATAAGTTTAGGTATATAAGTACCATTACCTATTTGCATGGTCATATATGAGAACCCTAAATTTCTTAAAAAAAAATGAAACTGTTCATCATCAATATATTTAATTAGTTCATCAAAATTAGTTGATCCAACAGTAACAAATAGATGCATATCACAATTCATTCTTTTGAACAAGAAGGAAATAAAACATATTTCTTGTATAAATAAATATATATATTATATATATGTTATATATGTTTATAATATCATAAATTTAAAATGGTAATTTATACATTTATCAATATATATATATATATATATATTTTTTTTTTTTTTTTTTTTTTATGAAATATTGTTTTTATTTTATGTAACTTATAAAATAAATTGAAAAATCAAATATTTATTTCTTATTTTTTTTTATTTATTTAATTTTTATTATTATTATTTTTTTTTTTTCGCAGTGCATTAATCATATGGTCATATAAGTCTTTGCAAATATATATATATATATATATTTATTTATATGTATATATTTATATATATGCATGTACATATATTTGTTATATCAAACACATTTAGAACAAAAAAAAAATAAATATTTTTTTATAACTAGACATCTTTTTTTTTTCTTTTTTATATATTTAAAAAAAGGTATATAATACAAAAGGGTACATAAACATATTATATATATATGTATATATATATATATATATATATGTATGTGTAATTTTTTAAAAAAAAAAAAAAAAAAAAAAAATATATATATATATATACATATATATATTTATATATTTATATATTTATATCTACACATTGTACACGATGTGATAAAAAAAAGAATATTTTATATTTATATTTTTTAAAAAAATGTATATGTACATATGAGACATTTATAATATATATATATATATAATCATTTATGTATATATTTAAATTATATATATTTTTATTATTTTATTGTTGCAATGTCTAATATAGCTAAGAAAACGCAATATAATATTAAGGTTGATATTCACGAAGTAAAAGATTTAAGTTTTCGCGAGAGTGCGAATGAGAAAGAAATAATTCCCAATCCTTATATTGAGGTGACAGTAAATAATGAGAAGAAAAGTACATCAAAAAAGAATCAAGCTGTAAATGTTGTATATAATACATCATTTAATTTTTCACAAGATTTAACAGATTATAAATTTGAGAGGACAAGTGTAGATGTATGTGTATTACATAGATATACAATTCAGAGTGCTTTAATAGGTAAATGTTCATTTGGTTTAAGTTATGTATATTCAAAAGTTCAACATTGGTTATATAGGATATGGGTTAAACTAAGAAATCCAGATTTACCATTAGATGATGTTGGTTATTTATTAATATCTGTTGGTGTATATGGTCCAGGTGATTCGATACCTATTGTAAATGATAGTGTTAAGACTGATATTAATGAAGATGTTTTTAATAATAAAGGTTTAGATATACATATTACACATTATGATTTATGTTTAAATATTTTTAGAGGTCAAGATATTGAATTAATAGGTAGTAGTACACTTTTTTCTAATATTCTTGAACCATATGTAAAAGTATCACATAATGGTTTTGAAGAATGTACTAAGGTTATTAGAAATGATCCTAATCCTGTTTGGAATTTAAGTATTCATATTCCTACTTGTACTCCTTGTTATGATAAAAATATTATTGTAGAATTAATAAATGGACAACATAATGGTGTTGTTATATATAGTATTATTCTTGATTTTTTTGAAATTCTAAAAAGAGAATTAGCACCTAGATGGTTTAATATTTATTATAATCCACAAAATCAAATCATACCAAGGAATAGTCAATATATACAAAACGGATCAATACAATTAAATTTTAATAATACTACATCAAATAATAATAATAATAACAATAATAATAATAATAATACTAATACTACCAGTGCTATAAATCCTTTGGGTAATTATCTTTTTTCAGGAGCAGCTGAAAAAATTTTTAAAAATGCTACACAAGGTATTAATATTAATGATATATTAGGTGTAACCAAAGTACAAAATTTATTTTGTGATGATACATTAAAAGAATTCTATTTATATGGTGGACGCATTTTTTTAAGTGCAAACGCAACCAAAACTCATTCTCCAGGTCCTATTTGCATAAAATCAGCTAAAGTAGAGGTAGATGCTCCCAACAAAGAATATATTTTCTGTGCTGACATATATGAAATTTTATCAGTTCAAAATAATAAAATGGGGAATTATGATGACTACGATGATAACTACACCAATAATGACGATACCATAAAAGATAACAACAACAACAACAATAATAATAATAATAATAATAATAATAAAAATAATGTGTATAATGTTTATAATAGTGCAAATGAAAAAAGACGAAGCAGATACAATAACAATTACGATTCGAGTGGTGATAGTATCATCTGTGTTTGTGCTCTTGGACCACATAAACTTAAAACCATTCCTCTTCTTCCAAATGAAGTTGGATCTTATGTTTTAAACGAAAATGTTGGAAGAATAGATGAATTTCGAATATTTTTACCACAAAATAATAATGAACAAATATATGATATATTTTTATATATTTATATAAAATCCAATTTAGCTGTTACTAATTGGATTAATAATAGAAGAAGTATATTATATAACAGTGTATTAAATAATGAATATGATTCTGCAGATAGAAATAAAATACAAGGATTACATAAAATGAGTTCTATAAATAATTTATCAGAAGATGTAATACAAGATGAAGATTTCTTAAATAATTATAAATTAACAAGCTATGTACGTATTCCATATAAATATCTTTTATTAAATGAAAATAAACCTAAATGGTTTTCTATGAAAAATATTGAAACAAATGCACATGAATATAATATATCTTTTTTTGCTAATTTAATACCTTATCATTCTTATAAAAAAAGACCTAAAAGATTAGAATATAAATTATCTAGATATTTTTTTCGTGCTCTAATATATGAAGGATTACATTTTCCAGCAAAAGGATATAATGCCTTTCCAGATCCTTATATTAAAATTGAATTAGCTGGACAAGTTATTAAAACCAGTACTATCTTACATACTTTGAATCCAAATTATTATGAAGCATATGAAGTAGAAGTTATATTACCTACTAATTTAAATCTAGCTCCTGATATATCTATAGAAGCCTTATCTGTAAATAAATCCTTTTTATATAATGATGATATTTTATTAGGATCATGCACATTTCCTATTATGAAGGTACCAACTGAATGGAAGAAATCACCTATATGGATACCATTAAAATCATCACAATATAAAAAATGTAAAGCTAAACTACTTGTTGCTTTTGAATTAGTACCTGTAGAAAAAGTTCTAGATGATACATATCCCTTTTATGATGATATAAGACCTTCTACATTACCTGGACATGTCTCTTTATTTTTAATAGGCATACGTATGTTTAAACCTTTAAAAGATCCTTCTGTAACTGTTTGTTTTGGTCGAGATGTTGATGACACATCTCAATTTTTGTGGCATGAAACTACTAATAAAGTTATATCAGGAAAAGAAGGGAACTGGAACTTTTTAAAATATTTTTCTTTAGATGTTATGTTACCTAAAAGAATGCAACATCATAGTTTTCTCGAGGTTAGAATAGAAGATAGAATATTGAATAGTGGATTCACCGGAACTACAACTAGTAACTCCTATCCTGTAAATGCAACAAATAATAATCTTTTAATAGGAACTGCATATATAACTCTAAATCCATTACTTCCATGGCTAGATAAATATGAAAAAAATGAATGCGTGGAGTTATTTAAGTTGCATGTACTAGAAGAAGTTCTAATAGAAGATGCAGAGATGGATAGGAAATCTTACAATAGTGCATTGATATATAAAAAAAGTTCAATCATGTCAAAGAAATTCTCTAATTTTAATTTTGAAATGCAAGAGATGGGAGAGACAAATGGTATATTTAATGATATACCCATGAATACTTTGGAAGAAAATATTATCATAAATGGGAATGATAATAGTGATGATAAAGAAAATAGTGATGATGATAAAGAAAATAGTTATGATGATAAAGAAAATAGTTATGATGATAAAGAAAATAGTTATGATGATGACAAGAACAATAGTTATTATGATGAAAAGAACAATAGTTATGATGATGATGATGATGATAATAATAATAATAATAGAAAAGAGGCCGAAAAAAGAATAAAGAAAAAAGAAAAAAAAAATATATATAGAACAAACAATGATAGAACACAAAATAATAACACACATGTTAATAATAAATATAATCATGTAATAGATATAAAAAAGAAAAAAAGAAAAAAGAATATAAAGAAATATATTAATAACGAATATGTTCCATACAATGATCCAGATTTTTCTAATGTACGTATAGAAGAGACATTAGAACATGTATGTTTTAAAATAAATGATTTAACAAAGAAAGAGAATACATATATATATAAGGACGAAGAAGAAACTTTATGTGATAGTATTTCAAGTGATAAAAAGAAACGATTAAAAGATATAAATTTTTTTAAAGGTGGCAAACATGATTATAAAGAAAAGAATAATATGATTATAGATGGAAAGCAACCTACAACAATATATGGATTCAATGAAGATATGTTAAATTTTCAATTATCATTAGCAGATGATGATGAACAAGAAGAAATTCAAAGAGATGAAATGTTATATGAATATGAAGTAGATATGAATACAGATGATTTACCTTATTTAAGAGCAACAATTTTTAGATGTACAGATTCAGGAGTTCCTGAAGCAGTTGGATATTTGAAATATATATGTAATGTATATGATGAAAAGACAATGTATTTAAAAAAGGAAATGATAAAGAAATGTGATGATTTAGTAAGAGAATATAGATTAACACGTAATTTAGTAGTACGTGCATATATTATACAAGCAAGAGGTTTGAATCCACCATCAGGTGCAACAGATATAACAACATATATATGGATAAAAAATAGTAATGAAATGACAAATATTCCAGGAGGTTTATCTCATAATATAAAAGATACAGGTCATACAAAAAAACAAGGATATAAACCAGAATTTAATAGATGTTATCAATTATTATGTTCATTTCCTGATGAATCTATTGTACAAGTATGTATAATGAATCAAGGTTCTTTATCAGATGAAATTATAGGATATACATATATAGATATGGAAGATAGATATTTTAATCAAAAAATTAGACAATTAATGATAGATGATATTATGCCAATAGAATTAAGATCTTTAAAATTAGAAAATAGTACAATTTCTCATGGATCTTTAAGATGTTGGTTTGAAATATTTAATGAAGAATTTGCTCAACTCAATCCTATAAAAGTTTTATGTTCCAATGAACCTGATGATTATCAATTAAGACTTGTAATATGGAAAGTAAATAATGCTTCTATGGATGATAATTCAACTATAAGCTTATTTGTTAGATGTATTTATACTGATGAAGATAATGAAGATATAAGAGATACAGATACACATTATAATAGTAAAGATGGAAAAGGAATATTTAATTGGAGATTTGTTTATAATATTAAAATACCAACTAATGCAACAAATATTAAAATACAAATTCATAATTATGCTCTACTATCATCTAATGAGCCTATTGGAGAGGCAAACTTGGATTTGTCTGCTCATTTTTATAGGGCACGCAAGAAGAAGGGTTATTACCCTATACCCAGGTATAAAATGGGGCGCATAACAATAAAAAGTTTATGTAAATATAAATATATATATATATATATATATATATATATATATATATATGTATGTATATATTTTTTTTTTTTTGTATTTTTAGATTTTGGCTATCGTGTAAACACCCAGCTCATAAAAATAAAGTAAGAGGAAATGTAGAAATAGAGGGATCCATTCTAATAAAATCTGAGGCTGAGCTTGACCCAGTTGGTAATGGAAGGGATGAACCTAATAAAGATCCTTATTTACCTCCAGTAACTGAAAATAGAACATATGTTGATTGGGTGATGATAAATGAAAAGTTTGGTGCTGCAACAGCATCGATTATGTATGGCTTAAAATGGACAGGTAGGAAGAAAAAAAAAAAAATAAAATATACACAATATATATATGTATATATGTGCATATATATGTGTATGTATTTTTTTTTATTTTTTTTTATTTTATTTTATTTTATTTTATTTTTTTTTTAGGTGTTTGGATTGTAGTGGGTGTTATCGTAATTGGTATATTTTTCCTCATATTTTTGTTTAAATGAAAAGGGAATAATGAAATATATCTTTTTTGTATTACAAAAATAAAATAAAATAAAATAAAATAATAATAACAGATTCATATAAAATAAACAAATAAAAATAAAAACAAATGCACATAATATATATATATATATATATATTTTAATTTTTTATGTAAAAAAATAATAAATAATCTAAAAACTTTATTTTTTTATTTTCATATATGGCAAGATTTTCAATAACACAACTTTCCATATGTGATAATCTTTTAATTAGTATCCATAAATTATTATATATATGAATATATTGAATATGTTCATGTTGGATTTGCTTTAAATATATAATATTTTGACACAATGTATTTATAACAGTATGTAATTCTTTTTTATAAAAGGATCTTTTAATTATTTGATCTTTTTGATTAGATTGTGTAGATTTAATAATTTCATAATAGAATCCATTATCTAATGCAAAAAGAGCTGTGTGTATTAATTCATTCATATTTTTATATATTAAAAATATTTCTTGTCTATCTTTATATAAAGACATATCAACAATAAAATATAAATATGATGATAAGATTTGTATTTTTCTAGGTATAGATACAAATGGTGTTTGTCCAATAATATATGTATTTAAATCAGTTTCTTCTTTTATTATAAGATTTATTGCTTTTCTATATAATTCATTTGCTTTTTTATGATCTTTTTTATCATAATCATAAAATTCAGCTATATGAAATATTACTTCTACATTATTATTCATTAAATTATTTTCAACATAATCATATAAAGTATATGCGATTAAATTATATTTTAACATATCTATATATGTTCTTGCTACTTCTGTAATATGTAGAGCACATTTATCATCTGTTTGCATGCATCGTTTTATCCATGGTTCATAATAAATTATATTTGAATACTTTTTTTGATTAAAAAATTTATAAGGTGTATTATCTGGTATAATTTCTGGAGTAAAATATATAACACTGAATTTTCCATTTCTATATAAAGTTTTATAATTTTTATCATCATATAAAACTCGATTACAGAATCTCATTGTTTTTTTTTTTGTTACACATCTAGCATAATTAGAATCAATTTTATCAGATATTTTAAAAACATTTATTTGTGAACCTGATGATGAACATCTGTATATATTACTTATAAAATATCTACTTTTATATTTTTCATAAAAATATTTTTTTCCATCACTAAAAGGAAGACATGCTGAAAACATATAATAATCTTGAACCCTCTTTCTTAAATTACTATCTTCATATTGTGGATGCAATACAAATTTATAATTTGTAGTACATCTTAAAAAACTAGATGTCGGTATATCAGCAATTAAAGCTTCTTCTTCTTTTATATTCTTTTGTAGCCATATAATTAAATCTAAATTTTTTTGTAAATTTATGGGTTCTTTGTTAATCATATTCATGTATTCGTATTGAGGGAAATATTTTTTAAATGGGTAAGCGCACTGCACAAGGCATAATGAAAAAATTATAATTTTGTGCAGACGTCCCTTATTCACTCTTCTAAAAAAAAAAAAAAAAAAAAAAAATATATTAATAAATAATTATAATGATATTAGTAGTTTTATTGTACTAGTGCCACACATATATATATATATATATATATATATATATATATTTTTAGACGTTCGTGTGTTGACTTACTTTGATTGAAGAAAATTTTCTGACGTCAAGAAATACAGGTTGCCCAAAATATGAGGAGAACCAATTAAACTAGAAAAGAGACATATAAGGGGTAAAGCTAAAACACGCAATCTAGATATAATTAACATTAATGATATAAAAAATAATAGTTGGTTTATCAAAAAAACGAATGGAGATTTGAATATATCATACTGTTCTATTTGTTCTTGTTCTTGTTCTTGTTCTTGTTCTTGTTTTTTTTTTAAGAGTTGTTTACAATAATTTAGAATATAAATAAAGAAAAGAATATTAAATATAATAAAATATTCATATACTGCTGATTCTTTTAACATATGAAACATATATTTAGAAAAAGGATTAAATTCAGAACCTGAACTATATAACATAGTATCAAAATTATGATTAGCTAGTTTTAATCTTACTTTTAATAATGATATAACATGTGAATCATCTTTATCTTTTGAAAATATTATTAAACGTAAAATGAAAAATATAAAAATGGATGTTAATCCTTTTTTTAAAATAAATATCCAGTTTTTTATTATATAAAGATTTTTAAATAATGTATATAAGTTGATATTTTTATTATATTTATTTGTAGATTCACCATTTATTTCTTCTTTTTTTCCTTCATCATATTGATTATAATAATTACTACAAGGATGGTTATTATTATTTTTTAAATCACTATTATTGTTATTATTATTATCAATAATTTGATGACTTTTCCGTTTGGTAGATCTAGCAAATGTGCAAGTCTTAGACTGTTCATTTTTATTTTCTTCATTCATATTATTTATCTTATTATTCTTATTTTTAATTACATCATCATTCTTTTTTTTTGAGACATAATTGAAAAGTATGTTGGTAGTTAATATAGCTAAGAGAACATAAGGAAAATAAGTGCATAATAAATACCTTGGGAAAAAAGTTATAATTATTGATAATAAATATGAAGAACAAAATATGAAAAGAATATGATTTAATTTATTTGTTATGTTATATCCTAACAAATCTACAACAAATAAAGAAACTATATGTGTGACTGATACAAATACAGAAAATTGCCAAAAGAGAAAGCACAACAAGGAAGAAAAAAATAAACCTATGTATTTTAATATGGGAATCTAAAAAGGAAATATTAGAAAAATTATCATATAGTATATGGGATCATCTAAAATAATTCACAACAATTAAAGTATGCATATATATATATATATATATATATATTTTTTTTTTTTTTTTTTTGTACCTCTTTGTTTTTAAGAATTATATATATAAGTACTATATTCCACCACATAAATACAGATGCAAAATTTTCTCTCAAAGGAAAAGCTAAAATTATAAAAAATATATACCACATATATATATATATATGTGTGTGCATATAAATATATATTTATTTTTTTTTTACCTGATAATCTCATTATAAACTTTTCACGAAAACATGAAAAAAACAACATTAAAAATATAACTCCGGGAAAATAGGATTTACCTAAAATATATATAAAAAATATATATATATAATATATATAAAATATATATAAAATATATATATATATATATATATATATATATATATATATATATATATATATATGTAAATTCTAAGAGATATTTTTTGAAAATAAAAATATATTAAATGTGTTTATTTTTTTTATCTTGTCTGAACCTATATATACTGAAAAGAAGAATAGGACACTGACACTAGCAGCTTGCAGAAAAATAACTACATGAAAATATATATATATATATATATATGTATATATTTTATAATTATGTTGATAATAAAAAAGAATTAATATATATATATATATACCTGCATATACATAAAAATTATAAGGCGTCAAAATATATGACTCTAAATTTAGCCCTTTCCATAAGGCCCCAAGGATAATTTCTATAAACATTTCACAAAAGAAACATTAACATATATATATATATATATATATATATATTTATATATTTATATATTTATATTTTTATTATACCTGGGTAAATATTAAAACGTTTTATTGCATTTATAGTATCGGGGTATTCACTTCTGTTGTCTTTACTAAAATTAAAAAACAATAAAATATCATCATTATTAATATATATATATATATATATATATATATATTTTTTATATATGGTCTTATATATTTATTACAGTAAGCAATTTATGCCTTCCAAAAATGTGTTCGATTTTACTATATCATTGTAAAAGGAGAAATAAAAGGATTCCTACAAAAATATCCAAACATATATTATATTATATATATATATTCATACATATTATAAATAAATAATATAATTTATATATTTATGTTGTGTTTTTACTTCTGAGTATAGGGATAGTCTCTGCTCAACATAATTTCTATCAAATTCATATCTATATCTTTTATAAAACGTAAGAGTAACAAAAGCACTAAAAAGAATAAAAAATAAATGATATTATACATATATATATATATATATATATATATATATATATATTAATATATATTTATTTATTTATATTCATATGTGTATATTTATTTATGAATGTGTGCATATATTATAATTCGTCTCGAGGAATCGAAAAATCTTATGGTTTTACCAGACTAAAGAAGATATGAAGAAAAGACTAATCTTAGTTTTTTTCATTTAGAAACATGGTATATTTAAAATATATAAATATATTTTTTTCTCCGTCACATTTTTATTTCCACTAGAACATTTATCTAATATTATTCAACAAGATTATATTATTGTTTAAAAAATAAAACAGAATAACACTTTTAATAATAAATTGTTTTTAAAAAAAAAAAAAAAAAAAAAAAAAAAAACACGCACAAATTATAAGTGAATTATATATATATTGTACAATAAAAAAAAAAAAAATATATATATATATATATATATATATATATTTATTTATATGTCAGAGTAAATGTTTGACCATACTTATTTATTTTGTTATATGTATATTCAAATATACAAATCATATACATGTTATCAATGTTTATTATACGCATGGGTATACAAATATACGTACAAACTCATAAAAAAAA
This sequence comes from Plasmodium gaboni, assembly GCF_001602025.1. NCBI lineage: Eukaryota > Apicomplexa > Aconoidasida > Haemosporida > Plasmodiidae > Plasmodium > Plasmodium gaboni. The sequence goes on along the minus strand of NC_031488.1, from coordinate 215,252 downwards.
TAACTAAAAAAATATAAAAAATATAAAATATATATATTTTATATATATGTATGTACTTATAACTTTTATTAGTACCGAAAAAAAAAAAATTAAAAAAAAAAAAAAAAAAAAATCTTATATATATAACAAAATTGTCTTTTTGTTATATGTAAAGTAATATATCCATATTATCATAAAAATTATTTGGAGTTTCATTTATTTTTAAATAACATTGACAAAAGTCTTGAACAGTTTCATCATAATAAAGACTATCGTTAAAGAACTCAACTGTTGTAATATCTAAATACGGGATATTTTTAATACTGGGATTGTCATCATTCATTTGTTCCTTTTCATCTTTTAAAAGATTAATTTTTTGTTTTTTTAAATTCTTGACTAGGGTAGCAAAATGAGAAGGATGAAATACTTTTGAGATCATTTTTTTTCGTGATCCTTTTTTTATTAATAAATAAAAATGTTTAGAACAATTAGGACAAACGCATAAAAAAATTTTGATACCTTTAGATTTTATTACACATTGATATTTTAAAATATTATATTGTCTTTTATTATTTATATTTTTTTTTTGTTCATAAGGATTATTATAATTGGATGTGTTATTTTCTTTTTCTTCATTTTTTTCATTAGAAGAAAAAAAAAAAAAATTTTTTATATTATTGAAAAAATTGGTAAATGTATTATTTTGTATTATTTGTTCTTTATTTTCAAAGAATGAGAAAACTTTAACATTTTTTATAAGATCTATATATGAATCAATATAACTTTCATTTTTTTTCTTTTTTTTTTTTTTTTTCTTTTTCTGTTTTTCTTTAATATATTGTATATTATATGGTTCATTATATTGCATATCATATGGTTCATTATATTGCATATTAATTTTTTTTTTTTTTATATATTCTTCATCATATATATCATTATAATAATTATGCGAGGTAGTTTTATTACTTAACAATATTGATGAATTGGATGACATTTCATTTTTTATAGGATTCTTTATTATATTATTATGGTCATATTTTTTTATTTTTTTGGACTTTTTACATACAGTTTGTATATATATATCGCTATATGTTGAAATATTGTTATCTGATGATAAATAATTCATATTAACTAGTTCACTTATAGTATCTACAGTATGACTGGATGAAATAATTAAATTTTCATCAGTCGTATATTTTTTATCAATAAATTTAAGATTAAGATAATCCATTTTTTTTTTTTTTTTTGTAATATTAAGGGGTGTGTTTAAAACTGTACTAGATATACTTTTGTTATTCTCATTATAGCTAGTTGTAATTTTTTTTTTTTTTTTTTTTAAAGGTATATTCTTCATCTTATCATTATTATTATATGTATATAATACATTTGTGTCTTGATCATTTTTATATTTTTCATACATTTTTTTTCCTTCTAATGATGATAAATATATAATATTCTCTTCTTTCAATTTTTTTTTATTATTTTCACTGGTCATAGTTTCAATAGATATATTATTATTAATATTATTATTTTGTATATTATAAACGTAGCAACTTCTCTTTTTTTTTGATTGATCTTCTAGAGTTGTAGATAAATTATTTTCTTTTTCCTCATATAAAATATTTGTTTGTTCTATCAGTTTGCTTTCATTTTTTTCTTTCATAGAATAATATATCCACGATATATTTTTACATATATCCTCATCATATATACAATGATCAGAGAAACTATATTCCGCATTTTTACAATACAAGAGATGATTATTTATTCGGTTTATTTTGTTTATTTTGTTTGTTTTGTTTATTTTGTTTATTTTGTTTATATTATTTATTTTGTTTATTTTGTTTATTTTTTGCCTTTCATCATTGATGTAACAATCATTATTTGTAAAAATGATTCCACAAGTCGTAAGAAAGATATGATGAAATACTGGTAAACATACAGATATATTGTTATATAATTTATTATATAAATATGAATGATATTGTTTTAATATGACTGTAGATATTTGGAATATTTTCTTTTCTTCTTCCTTTTTTTTTAAATAATCATTTAATTTTCCACACTGTATTTCAATATCTTTTATTTTATCTCTTAAAAGTATACGTGTATTCCTTTTGTTGATTTCTTTTTTTTTCTTTTGTAAACCTTTCTCTTTCCTTTCCTCATTATATACCATATTATATATGTATAAATTAATATATAAATATATATAAAATATTTATAATAAAATATATATAAATATATTTTAACTTCATCAACTTAAACGGCTTTTACAAAAAAAAAAGAAAAAAAAAAGAAAAAAAAAAGAAAAAAAAAAAGAAAAAAAAAAAGAAAAAAAAAGAATTTTCTTTTTTCCCCATATTTTTATATTATGTACAATTTTTTTTTTTTTTTTAAACCCTTGAAGCTTTTATCATTTTATAATATTTGTACTTTTGATTCTTAAGGTGAAAAAAAAAAAAAATATTTATAAATTAATATAAATATAAATATATATATATATATATATATATATATAATAATATGTTTATATATTTTTATATATATATATTTTCCGACTAATAATACATATATATATAATATATATGATATATTCAAATGTATATATACTTAATAAAACTTTTATATTTTTATAAATAATATTATAGTGCTTAAAATAAATATATAAAAAATATAGAACTTTTTTTATATGTCACTATATGTATAATATTACATGTATTTATTGTTTAATCTTTTGCATAATGTAATTATAATATATATATATATATATATATATACATTTAATTAAAGGAGAAAAAAAAAAAAAAAATGAGTAAAAAACCAAATGATAAAGTTATTGAAAATTTTTGTGTTTATGACCATTCGAATAAATCGTTTTCATATCTTAAAGTAAAAAAAAGAGAAATAAAAAAAGAAAAATATGAAAACGAATATGAGAAATTAGTTAATAGGAAATGTATGTATAATTACGAATGGATAAAAAATTTATCATATAAGGAATGCATAGATTATATTATACAAAATAGTTTCAAGAATTTAAAAAAAAAAATATATGTAAAAAAATATGGTAAAATATATGTAGATAAATATAAAAAGAATATATCTTCATTATGTTCTACTAAACAAAATGAAGAATGTTGTTTTATTAATAATAAGAAATTTTTAAAAGAAGCAAAGAATATAAAGAATGCTGTTCATTGTATAAATAAAAATAAAGGTAAGTACAAGCCACAATTATTTGTAGACAAAATATGTAAAATAAAGAACCGTTACGAGGATATAATATATAAACATGAGGATATGATAAGAGAAGAAAAATTCAATGATCATGATGGGTATGAAAAAAAAAAAGTTATCACTTATGATGATAATAATAATATGAATAATATGATGAATATGATAAAAATGAAGGATATCTTTGAAGAGGCTTATAGTCATCCCTTTGATATTTTGTTTAGAAAAAAATATTACGAAAAAATTTGTAGACTATGGTTAAAAAATTTTGTAAAAAAAAATGGAAAGGTACATAAAAAGCTAGCCAAAAAATTAATCAAATGTCTAATAATAAAAAATTTTATAATATTTGATGTAGAATTATGGAATATTTTTTTGAAAAAAAATATAATGAATCATTTTAATACGAATTTATATTTCCTTACTGGAAAAATAGGTAATATGAAAACGGTTTTTTTAAATGATTTATTTTTGACTTTCCCCTTTTTTTATAAAAATGATCATATGTTTATGATAGATATAAGTGATTATGAGAACTATACAATTGTTTGTGATTATAGATATTTAATGGATCCCATGTATTTAAATACAAATAAAAATTATAATATAAAAAAAAAAAAAAATTTATCTTCATTTAAAATGTGTAATACTCTTGATGATATAAAAAACAAAGAGAAATATTCTAAATTAATAAACCTACAAATATATAATGACTTATTTGAAAATAACAAACATTTGTATGAAGAAAGAAATTATAATAATGTAGATATTGCAAATATGAAACATGATAATATTATGTCTATTGATGATAGTTTACAAAGTGATAGTAGTTATGAACTTATAAATTTTAAAACAAATCAATTTAAAAAACAAATTATTTCAGATGATCAAAAATATAATGATAATTATAAAAAAAAATTATATGTACAAAAAGTTTTGTATCCATATTATTATGAATTAATATTAAAAGAAAAACTTATTACAGATATAAATATTATAACATCTTATGACCCTTTAAATTTTAATCTTGAATATATTTTGATACATTTTACTCGTCAAGCAATGATTAAACAATATGTATGGAAAAGAAAAATGTATAAATGGTTAACTGGAATATTTAATAAGTCACAAGGAGAACAAAACATGAAAAAGGTAAAAATAAAAGAAAAAGAAAAAATAAAAGAAAAACAAAAAATAAAAGAAAAAGAAAAAGAAAAAGAAAAAATAAAAGAAAACGAAAAAATAAAAGAAAAAGAAAAAATAAAAAAAAAAGTATTTATAAAAAACAAAGTATATGTAAATCATAAAAGTAAGAATGATGACGATGAAAATTTTTATATGAATAAACAAATGAATATGAACTTAGGACTTGACTTATTCAATGGAGGAATATCCTTTCTCTTAATAAAAAATATAGAATATATAAATAATTTCCCTACACATAAAAAGAATTGTATAATATTTTTACTTTTAAAATATATATTTATGTGGAAAAATATGAATTTAAATGCTCATATGTTTATAATATCTTCTTCATCATCAATATCTGCGAACAGTAACAATGATAGCAATAATAATAATATAAGTAATATAAAAATATATAATAATTCAAGTGATAATATAAGTTCTTTATTTAATAGATATATGAATAATTATTTTGTTTTTGTGTTTCCAAATTTTCTTCATACTACTAATAGGTATGAACTATTAATCCATTTATTTAAAAAATATAAATTATACTATTGTGAAAATGAAATTAAAGAGCTAGCTAAAATAACAAATAATTTTAATATAGATAATATAATAAAATTATTCGAAGATGAATATAGAGAAAGAATTATAGATCATTTAAAAAAAAAAAAAACAGATACATCACAAGAAATTATCACAAAGAATAGTTGTTATATAAAAGATATATTTGAAAAAGCACGTAAAGGAAAAAATCAATTTTTTTCTAAAACTTTAAATCTTCAACAGGATTCTCATATATATATACATATGCATGAGATTGAAATGTATAAAAAGAAAAAATATGAAATGTTTTCAAAAAATGGTATATTTGAAAATTATGGATTTAACGAGGTTATTGGAGAGGAAAAACTGATAAGTAATTTGAAGAACCAGATCGTGAGTAAATTTAATATGCAAGAAAGTAAAAATATAGGATTAAAAAAAATACATATGTGTGATATTGAAGGTGATAATATAAAGGCGAATGGAATTGATAATATACATGACAATAACAAAATATATGCAGCTAGTTCAATGGGGGATAATATCTGTAATTTTAATCAACTCGATACTGTTGGTATATTATTACATGGTAAGAGTGGGTCAGGTAAAAGTTTTATTGCTAAAAAAATTGTTGAAGAATGTAATTGTAATTCTGTTATTATTAATTGTTCAAATATATTTAATAAAATTATGGGAGAATCAGAAAAATTTCTAAACGAGATTTTTGAATACTGTATAAAAAAATTACAACCATGTATCATTTTATTTGATAATATAGAAACTATATGTTATAAAGAAGATTATACATTTATTGAAAATTTTAATACAAGATTAAAATTATGTTTTTATGAAAATATAGATAAAATTCATTATGAAAAGAAATGGAAAAGAAATCCTTGCTTACTTTTAATTATAGCAACTACAAATGATATAAATAATATTGATGATAATTTATTAAGAAATTATCGTTTCAAATATATTTATCAAACTACACATTTCCAATACTGGAAAGAACAAGATATTTATAAATTATTTTATAAATGTTTAAAAAGTAATAATATAGAATCTACCGATTTTTTATATTCACATAAATTTAAACAATTTGTTGATGAACATATTATAAAAGTTCAATATAAATTATCTCCTTTATATATATACAACCTTTGTACTTATGCTTTGACATATCGTTTAAGAAATGCCCTCAAAGGTATTTTTTTTATAAAAAAAAAAAAAAAAAAAAAAAATAATAAAATAATTGTCATCACTTCATCATATATTTTATGTTCTTATTATTTTTTAGGGAATGAAAATGAATTGGATGTTGAGGATTTCTATGAGTCTATAAAAAGAATGATGTATTAAAACTTATATTTTTTTTTAGCAAATAATAATGTACATATGAATATATATAATATATATTATATATATTGATATATTATTATTATTTTTTTTTTTTTTTTTTTTTTTTATTAATTTTTAAATTTATTATTTAATTTGATGTAAAATTCCAATGGTTTGATTTTTTTTTAATTTTTTTATTTATTTAAAAAAAAATAAAATATATGATATATCTTATGAATGTTAGCGACAAAAAAATTTATATATATATATATATAACTTTGAATTTGTAAAGAATATGAAGTTATATATTTTTATCTATTGTAGATTTTATTATTTTAATTAAGAAAAAAAAAAAAATAATAATAAAATTAAAATGATATTAAATCTTATTTTTTATATTAAGATTTTTTAATTTTTCTGAAAAAAAAAAAATTAATATATAAAATTATTATATATATATATATTATTGTTTTTGTTTTTTAATGGGTTATCTGTATAGTAATTGTTAAGAATATATATGTCTTAAAAAAAAGAATATAGGTTGATAAACAAAAATGAGTTATGTTGATTTAAGTGGCTATAAAATTCCGAAGTAAAAAATATGAATATTTATATATAATCGATATATAGAATGTTATATTTAAAAATAAATGTGTACTGATATATAAAACTAATAGTTTTAAAGAGGTATATATATATATATATATATATATATATTTTATATTTTTAGAAAGGTGTTTGATGAAATGAACCCTTTTGAGAGGCATAAACTTATGATGTCTCTCCGTTCATTAGAAGAAGAAAAAAAAAAGGAAAATAAAAGTGAGAAATATTTAAGTGATTATGATATTTTAAGGCAAAAATATAATTTCATACACGATGTGGTATGATAATTAAATAACAAAAGAAAAAATAAAATGGTACATATATATTATATATATATATATATATATATATGTATATATTTATATTTATTTATTTTATAGGACAATGAAAAGAATTCTCTCCTTCAAAATTACTACAAGAGCATATGTAATAAATATGTGATATGTGACTTGTCAAAATATAAAGAGACGAAGGTAAATGTAGTTTTTTTTTCTTCGTACAATTTTGTGTTATATAAATGTGGAATATCTAATTGTATATGTATAAGATATAAATTTTTTTTGTTTTATTTTATTTATTTTTTTATTATAGATAGGGTTAAGGTGGAGAACAGAAGAAGAAATAATAAAAGGGAAAGGACATGTAATTTGTTCATCTAAAAAATGTAACAATACAGATTTAAACACTTACGAGTTTTTATTTCAGTATATTGAACAAGGAATAAAAAAAGAAGTAATTTGTTATATAAATATGGAAACGTTTATATTAATGTATATTTGTAAATTTGTGTGCATTCAATATGTATGTATATATATATATTTATATTTATTTATATTTATTTATTCATTTGTAGACAAATGTAAAGGTACGAGCTTGTATGGATTGTGCGTATAAATTACATTATAGGAAAATTAATAAATATTTGAAGAAAAAAGAAAAAGAAAAAAAAAAGAAAAAAAAGAAAAAAAAGAAAAAAGTGACAAAAAAGAAAAAAATGAAAAAATCGGACTTAACCAGTGAATCGGATTTATCTTCGTCGTATAATTCGGAGGACAGTTCTCAATCAAAACGAGAAAAATCATACTATGTAACAATAAAGCGGAGAAAAAAATAAAAATAAAAATAAAAATAAAATATATATATATATATATGTATATACGTATGGCTAATTTTTTTTCCTTATTTTTTTTTTTCCCATTTTGTCAGGTTAAGAAAAAGCTCGAAAAAATTTCCATAAAAAAGAAAGAAGCAATGAATGAAGACAATTTATTTTTCCATGATTTATTATTTTAGCATTCACATATATTTTATTTTTTTACGTGTAATATTATATATATATATATATATATGTATTTTTTTTTTTTTTTTATGGTGTATATTTGACGCTTTTAATAATTTTTATTTATATTTTTATTTATTTCTCATTTGCTGAAAGATAAAAAAAATAAAACATTACATATCTTTATATCATTTTTGATATGTCGCACATCATAAAAATATATGTAAATATGTGAATATATATATATATATATTTTTATCTTTATTTTTTCTTTTTTTTTTTTGTTTTTTTAGTGTCTTTTTTTTTTTATTTTTTTACATAAATACCATCAATGGTATGCATATATTTATGTTAACCCGAATTTAAGTTGTATATGGGTAAAAAAAATTTTAAATGAAAATAATATTTAAATAATATTAGAGAATATTATATTAAAATATATGTAGAGAGGAATATAATTTGTCCCTACTTTATATTACTCCTGTGAATGTAATATATATATATATATTTATTTATTTATTTATTTATATTCATTTGTTTATATTTTCTTTATCCGTTTTATACTCTCTTAAAATGACTAGTGTTCAAAATAAATGTAATTCATATAATGAACTTACTAAATATACATGTCACCATAAAAACAAGGAAAGGTTATATAAAACGAGAAATTTAATTATATATTCCTTCTCAGTTATTATAAGTTGGATTAATAGCATGTCAATATGTGATATAACTGTGAATGAATATAATATATATGAACTTATAAAAAATGGTGTAGTGCTTTTAAAAATAATAAAAATCTATAGGCCTCATATTGCAGTTCTTAATATATTTTCTAAGGCAATAAAAAAAAAATGTGCCTTACATAATTTAGAGAAAGCGTTAGGAATTGTTTATAAAAATAACCCTCATTGTTATAGCATGGTATCTTCACTGGATATTTATGATATGAAAAAGACAAAGGTTAATTTATTTTTAATACAAATATTTGATATGTTTGAATTTCAAACCTTAAAAAAAATATCTACTACTTTATTACGTTGGTATGATAATTCCCTTAAAATGTTTTCTTTAAGACTAAATGAAAGAACAATAAATGATCCTTTTTATATAAAAAAAAATAATGACACACAAAAGTATACTTTTCAAATGACAGAAGGAGAATATAGGTATAAAAAGAATAACGAAATAAATGATAAGAAAGATGATTATGATAATATAAAAGAGAACCTATTAAATAATTTTCAAAAGGAGGTATTAAAAGATTTTGCATCGTATATATTATATAAAGATAAAGAAGAGCACAACCAAAATAAAAATAAAATAAAAATAAATCATAACAATAATAATAATGATAATAATAATAATAATAATAATAATAATAATAATAATAATGATAACCATTTGTATTGTAGTAGTGATGGGGATATACCCCATATTGTTAAAGATTTTTCTGACTGTATCAAAATATTTTTCATATTTTATAAATACGGTTATATATTAAAAAATGAACTTATAAATATAATCCAATCAGATATAGAGAATAATTTATTTTATTCTTTAAAAAAATTATTGAAAAAATTACATATCCCTATTGTCATACAAAATATATATTTAAATAACCCTTGTGAAGTAGTACTTATTTTACAGCTAAAATATATTTACAATTTTATTATGAATAATGATAAAAATTTATTTTCTAATTATTATATAAAAGAAAAAAAGCTATACACACCATATGATAAAAGATTATATCTTAATGATAAGGAACAAAAAAAAAAAAATTGTATACCAAGAAATAACTTTGTACATAAGAATAAGTTATCACCGAATGATAATTTAGAAAAAGAAAGAACAGAAGAAATAAGAAAAATGTTTTATGACAAAATTAGGAAATATATGAAAATATGACAAAAAAATAGAGACATTAAAAAAAAAAAAAAAAAATATATTTCTTGATGATAAAGATAAAAATATTATAAAAATCAAATATCATAAATTATATTAATATAAATAAATTAATGTATAACTAAGTATATATTACATTATTTATTTTCCTTTTGATATAAAATTATACATATCGATATAAAGGAACTCACTTTGTCATAAACTTAAAAATATATATACACATAAACACATATATGTCTATGTATATATTAAAACATAAAAATTCAGTCTTTGAATATATATTACATTTACATCATTTTATCTATTTGTTAAAATATATATATATATATACATAACATATAATACTTTATTAATATAATAATTATAATTTTCATTCCTCATTTAATGAAAAAATATATACTTGGGGACTTTTTTTTTTTTTTTAATGGAACAATTTTATAAATAAACATATATCAAAAAAAAAAAAAAAAAAAAAAATAAAGCATACATACATATATATATATATATAATAAGGAAAAAATCAATACCTTTTTATATTACCTTATACACATTATATTTAAAAAAAAAATAAGAAAGTAATGAATATAAATATATGTATCTCCCCTTAACCAATTCACCAAAAAAAAAAAAAAAAAATACTATTATAAGTAAACATATTACAACCATATATAATATATTCATATATTATTAACATAAATATATTACACATATTATACATATATATATATAATATATATATGTACATATAATATATATATTTAATTATTCACTTGAAATTATTATGCGTGCAAAAAAAAAAAAAAAAAAAGAAAGAATATATGATAATAAATACTTTAAATATTAAAATAAAGACGAAACCACGAAAAAAAAAAAAAAAAAAAGAACATTATTTATTAAATATGTACACATTAACTATTATAAAGGAATAGTAATTATTCAATTTAAAACGAATTTTTATTCGATCTTTAATTTTTTTTTAATTATTTAAAAAAAAAAAAGTTCATATATATAATATGAGACTTTTCTTTACATTTCTTTCAATATGCTTGTACGAAATATTTCGTAAATTTGATCTTAAAAGAAATAAGTGAATATATTTTTTATTGTTTTATTTTATTATTATATTTTTTTTTTTATTTTAAATTAGCTCTTTTGTTTTATTTATTAAATGTTCTTTTATTTTGGCAAGATTTTTAATCAATTGAATATTCATATATTGCATGTTTCTCTTTATATATATATATATATATATGTATAATTGGTTGCTTTTTTTTTTTTTTTTTTTTGGTTTATTAATATATATATATATATATATATATATATATACATATAATATACTTGAGAAATATATGAATGTGTATATA
>NC_031488.1:195505-201004 GCF_001602025.1 Plasmodium gaboni | reverse complement strand
ATATATATATATTTATAATGTATATATGATAAAAATAAATCATATATATTTATATATTTTTACATATACGTAATATTTTTTGTATATATATATATATATATACATATACACATATGCTTTATATATATATAAGCTTTACATATTTATTATAAAATGATAAGAGCTAGCGAAAAGGTAGAATATTGCAAATCCAAAACCATGACTTGTGACGATGATTATGTATCGTTGAAATCTTCGAAGACCTTAAATATAGATAACGCAGAAGAAGAATATGAGAAGATAGGTAATGAGAGAGGAGATGTACAAAATATGAATGATTCTGAAAATGTGTCATTATATAAAAATAAGAAATACAATACAAAAAAAAATGTTGACAAAAGTAATGTTGACATGTGTGAGGGAAATAATATTAAGAGTACTGATAGAAAAAGTAATAATACAATAAGAAACTCATCAAAATATAATGGTTTAGAAGAAAGAGATGATAAAGAAAATAATAATAATAATATGAATAGTATGTATGATAGAAATGTGGCGAATACAACATATTATGAGAATGAATCATTTGATAATTGTCCAAAAGAATCCAAAGACTTATCCGAAAAGTTTATGAATAAAAATATGATAGATAATAATAATAATAATAATAATAATACAATTATGAATGAAGATGATATTTTTATGAAATATATAGAAGATACCAAAAATAATGATAATTCTAAAAATTTTATTAATGATAAAGAATTTCTTTATTCCATGTCAAATGATAAATATGCCGAAACAAACAGATCCACAACAGAAGTATTTGATAATATGAATTGTATAGAATATTCAAATGAATATAAACAAACGAATAATGAAATTATTAATAATACTATGATGAAAGAAGATACAAATAAGGATGATATTAAAAATGTTTATAGAAATATTTCTATGGATTCTAAAGACTTTTCAGGAATAAATTTTAATGAAATGAATGTAGAAGAAAATAATAGTCTTGTCATTGGTAATAATTCAAATTTAGAAAGTTATGAGAATGTGGGAAATGAAAGTTATATTGAAAACATTATGTATAGAAATAAAAAGGAACACAATGAAGATGATAAGGATGAAGAAGATCATAATTCTAATAATAATTATAATTTGAATGAAAAGAATGGAAATTATAAGAATATCTTAAGTAATCAAGATATTTATAAAGAAACAGAAAATGCTAATGATAATACAACAACAGAATGTACATCAGTTAAGGATGTGCCCAAGTTTATTACAAATAATCCTATGCAAGATAATTTATTAAATAATACATATTTGTCTAAAGATTTGAATAAAAATTTCAAAAGTTATGAACAAGTCTATGTTAAGGATAATAATTCTTTATTACATACAACTGCAGGTTGTGACAATAAGAATAGATCATATGCCAATTTTCATTTTAATACTGTAGAAAATAAAAATATGCATATTATGATGGAAGAAGAAAAATACAATGACCATAATAAGGCCCATCATGAAATAGCTGATAATGGTTATATAATAAATTCTAGAGATGTTGTTAATAATAAAGATTCATTTTATAAGAGCCTTTCTCAACAAATGTATATAGATAAAGATGGTAGTAAATATAATGTTGACATTGCAAGTGATCTTTTTGAAAAGAAATGCATTATAAATGATAAAAACATAAAAAATAATTATAATGAAAATAATGACATATTAAGAGGACCAGGTCAAAGTGATATGTCCAATAATATGTATATATCACAAAAAGGTTTCCAGTTAAATCAAGAAGGAATTAATGATATGTTAAGAAATCAAAATAATATAACATATCAAAATAATCCATATAATGGATATATAAAAGATGAAAAAAATATTATGGGTAACTTGTGTGAAAGGATAGAACCAAATTATATTGATTCAATGTCTAAGAGAGATAGTGAAGGAACAAACAGTACTGTTCATAAAAATAATATTAATAGGAATAATAATATAAATAAGAATAATAATAATAATATTCATGGTAATCGAAATAGTAATAATATTCACAGTAATCGAAATAGTAATAATATTCACAGTAATCGTAATAGTAATAATATTCACAGTAATCGTAATAGTAATAATATTCACAGTAATCGAACTAGTAATAATATTCACAGTAATCGAACTAGTAACAATATTAATAGTAATCGAAATAGTAACAATATTAATAGTAATCGAAATAGCAACAATATTAATAGTAATCGAAACAGCAATAATAGTAACAGAAATAATTACAATAGCTATGTTGTTCCAGGAAATATGAACAGTAATAATAATGATAAGAGTTATAATAATAAGAATTATAATAATGATAAGAATTATAATAATGATAATTCGTATGATAAATCTTTAGATGAATATTTCCGAAATAATCTCCCTGAAGATATTATTAAAAATATGAAATATGAAAATCCATCCAATACATATAATGATTTATTAAATAATAGAGACTATGATTTAATTTCAAAGATAAAAGAAAATCCTGTGTATTATGCTTCAGAAAAAGAAAAGAAACGAATGAAGAATAAAGATATGAAACAATCTAAATATGTATCAAATGAGAAATTGGATTCAGATGAACATATACATATTTATAAAAATAATAATGAAGATAATAATAGTATGAATCGAGATACTACAATTATATCTAAATGTGATAATCCCGAAACTCATTATGGTCAAGGAAATTCTTATATGCTACCTGCATGTCAAAGAAATGATTTATTAAAGGATGATAGGAATCCTATGTTATCAATTTCAAAACAAAAGATAAAAAATATTTGGAGTAAATTTAAAAACAATTCTTGTAAAGAACATAATGTAAATAGAATGTATGAAAGTAAGAATAATAATTATGTACAAAAAATGGAAATGTTAAATATTCCAAAGAAAGGATTAGGAAATGAGTATTACAATTATCCATACAACAACAATAATAATATCAACAATAATAATATTATTAATAATAATAAAGATTGTATTAATAAACCAATTATATATATGAATAATATGAATAATAATAATATGGACAAACAAATGAAACCTAAATGTATCTTTAATTGGAAGATAGCTAAAAAGTCATTAATGAAAATGTTACAAAGCGCACATAATTTTTATTTCAATGGTGTTAAATATTCAGATTGGAAATTTACTTGCATTCCAACACTTGGATTTTCTAAATCTAGCAATAGAGTTCAACAAATGTATAGAGCTTTTGTTGTTCCAAAAGATAATAATGTAAAAAAGGAAGTTAAATTATTTATTAAAAAAATTCCTATATATATATGGGTTAAACAATTTAATTTGATGAATGAATTTGATGGAGAATATGTAACAGATGGAGAAAATTTTGTAATGGAAGCTACTGCTTTAGCTTTTTTAAATGAGTACCATCCAGGAATTACACCAAAATTATATAGAATATTATATGAACCAGATAACAAATATTTTAATGAAGGACTTTCACAAAAATCTATGTATAATAATTTGAATGTTTTTAATGATATGTTAAGTGAAAGATTGAAATGTAATGCTGGTGGTAATATTGTTATCGTTTCTGAATTTTTTAATGAAGACATACTTGATTTTATAGATCGTAGACAAAAAAAATATAATATGAAAATCAGTAATAATGAAAAAAGTTTTATATTATATCAATGTTTAAAATTATTAATACGATTACATGATGCCGGTCTATCACATTTAGATTTAACACCAGAAAATATTTTAATCTCTGATAATTATGATTTACGTTTCTGTGACCTATCTAAAAGTACACCTATCTATACATACAATTTAAGACACATTAAAGATATGAATCGTCTCTATTTATTTGAATCATGTGAACCTACTATTGCAAAAGGGGCATATATGCCACCAGAATGTTGGAAAATATATTGGAAATATGATACCATGAAAATAAAAAATCCTCTAAAAGATTTAAAACATATGACAGATCAAGAAAAAAGAAAACAATTCTATTTCGATGTTTCTAGTGCAGATAAGTTTATGCTTGGTGTATTCTTCTTTTGGATATGGACCAACGGAAATTTATGGAAATGCTCAGATCCGTTGCAAGATGAAGATTTTTTCTATTTCGTAAAATGTGATATGAATTTTGATAATTTTGAGTTAACAAAGAATTGGCCAAATGAGTTAAAAGATATCATCAAGGTATGAAAGAAATTAATATAGTATTATATGTTGTATAAATATTTCATATTGATAGAATATAAGATAATTTAAAAAAATAAAAAATAAAATAAAATAAAATAAAATAATAAACAACCTGACATATAATATATATATATATATATATTTATATATTTATTTATTTATATTTATGTATATTCCTTCTTTTTTACAGCAATTATTACATGCAGAACAGAGAAAGAAGTTGAACTTGAAAGATCTAAGCGCACATCCATGGTGGTCTTTCAAGTTGTAATTTGTCAGCATTATTATTATATAAATATGTATATTATATATATATATATATATATATATATATATTATGAAATAATTTCAAAATAGACATGTTGAAATCTCAACATTTTTGGATTTTTTACAAAAACTTATATAACCATCTTTATAATATAAGTATATATCTACACAAATATATGTAATATGTATATAATAATCTAAGTAGATATACTTTTTTTTCCATTTTACATATAATATATAATAAAGTTTATATATATATATATATATTTTTATTTTTTCCTTTTTTTGTTTTCTTTCATTTTAAAAAAATCCTTTTCTTTTTAGTACTTTTTTTTGTATTACATTTAATAAAATTTATCATATTTTAAATAAATCAGTTCAAAAAAAATAATAAAAATAATAAATATAGTTTTTTTTTTCTTGACATATATATATTAAAAGTTTATTAAAATTTAAAAAGAGTTATTTTATATATCATTTAAAATAAAAGCCAAAATTAAAAAAAAAAAAAAATTAAAATAATATAAAATAAAACACAAATATGTATTATAATATATTGGTAAATATATTAAAACAAAAATTGGGAGAAAAAAAAAAAAAAACTGGGTATATTTATTATGTATCACACAAAAAAAAAATTAATTAATAAAAGAAGAGGTAATAAATTAAAATAAAAAATCTATTTGAACATACATTTATAATATATATATGTTCACGTTAAAATCATTGTATACCCATTTGAGTTTTTTTTTTTTTTTTTTATTTTTTTTATAATTCTCTTTATTTGTGTAACTTTTTTTTAAAGAAAAAAAAAAAGAATTACTAGGGGTGGCTCCAAACATGTAAAGAAATTAGATATATTTGTAAAATATTATAAAAAAGGGGTGTTTTAAAATAAAATATATATATATATATATAATATATATTATATATTATTCATCAGTTGATCCACACATCATGATATCCCTGGTAACCCCTCTGCGTAGATAATTCCATGCATGATTATAACTTTGT
>NC_031488.1:183005-190505 GCF_001602025.1 Plasmodium gaboni | reverse complement strand
TATTGTGATAATAAATATAATATGACATATTATAAAAATGGAAATAATACCTTTTCTTGTATTAATCCTGATTATATAGAAGAAAATTTATTAATTCCCAAACTTTATGGCAGAACGTATGAAAAGTTAAATTCATATAATATAAAAAATATAAAATCAAAAATAAGGGTAAATAGATATAAAGCGAATTTTTATTATTTTTATAATAATACTTATGATACGTTTGCTTTAGAAGCAAATAACACATCCAGAGAAATGAACATGAACACTAATAATGATAATGATGCAAATAATGATAGTAATGATAATAATAATATAAATAATAATATAAATAATAATAATAGTAATAATAATAATAATAATAGTGGAAGGCACTTCATTTCATTTAATAATATTTCAAATGATACCATTTATCAAGAAATGGATGTCCAAACTTTTGAAGACAGTAATATGCCCACTGGACATTTAGATGCCGTAACAAATGAAACACGTGTTTCTAAAACACATAAACCTTCTGAATCTTTTTTTCATTTATTCAGTAATCCTCAATATGATGATATTGTTTTCAGTACAACCAAAGAAAACAATTTTTCATTCAGTTTAGGGGCTATCGATATGAATAATTTCGTCCAAAAAAATAAGAAATCGTCCATATATGATGTTATTCATGAAAATGTATATTATAGTACAGATACTAAATATTTGTGTAGTTATTCTAAAGAAAAAAGTGAACTATTATGTATTTCTCCACAAATATTATCCCATTTTAATATATTTAATGGTGAATATGTTGCTTATTCCTCTTATCCTAATACAAAAGATGAAAAAAGTCTTCTTTGCTTATTAAGTATAAAATCATTTTTTCAATGCAATCCCAAAATCGAAATATATAGTTTCCCTGGAGAAGTTAATTATTTTAAATTATTTCCATCCATTCAAAGTGATAATTATAATAATAATAATTATTGTTATTCTCATCACCCAACGTCTGACGATTATTCTTTTTATCATAATAATGAAATTGACAAGATTTTTATATGTGGGTCATATCCATGTTTCAGTTTTAGTACCTTAAAAAATAACGTTACATATTGTATATGGGATAGTAAGAAATTAAAAGTGCAAGATTTACTTTCAATGAACGAAGATTTAACATCTTATATTGAAAATATTATTAACGGAAAACAATTTAATATATACCAACAATTTGAAAATAATTCTCAAAAGAAATTAAGGTTATTTTCTTCGAAAAAAAAGAAAAAAAAAAATTCCAAAGAACAAAACAAAAATCAACACGAAACATTCATAGATGAGTTATATGAAAATAATACCAAAATGAATAATGATAATAAAATAAAATTTTATAGAAAAGAGGAGTCATATAATGAAAACGATTTATACAAAATTAATTCTGAACATTTCAAAAATGTTCATGGTCCTTTTAATAAAAAAACACATGATTATTCATACCGTCATTTTGATAATAATAATAATAATAATAATAATCCAAAGAAATCACCAAATTCACCAAATTCGATTGAAAAAATTAAAAATAAATGTTCTTTTTCATATAATTACTGTTCACAAAATTCACTCAAATATAATTATAATGACAATAAAAAAAAAGGAATATGTTGTGAAAATATAAAAAAATCAGATAACAATATTTTTTTATGTTGTAATACAGAATATTTATATTTATGTGATTTACGTTGTAATGTGCTAAACACAATATCAAAGTTAAAGCCAAATGAAGGTCATGTAAATAAAATTTATTCATTAAATAATAATGTACAATATGTTTCATCTAAAACAAATAATCATATAGGATTGTATGATATGCGATATATAAATTATAAACATAATGATGAAACAAAAAGTAATTTAATAGTCTCTTATGAAAGATTTATAGATAATGATAATCTTAAAAAACATCTTAATGATTTTTATATTATAGATAATGAACAATATATTGTTTCCCTAGACACGTACACAAGTTCTGTATATATATATGATATAATGGGTACTACAACTAAAATTATAAATTTAGATGGAAATTCTGAATATTCAAAAAATAATATTCTACATTGTTACACAAACTTATCTAGAATACCATATATATATTCATGTAAAAAATACGATGATCATTATTATAATTATTATAAACAAAAAATTTATGAAACCAAAGCTACTGATAGTAAATATGTAAATCATTTTAATCCAATGAAATCATATCCTAAAAAGGACTTATTTATAGGATTAAATGTTCAATCCATTTTACCTCTTTTTTATATAAAACAAAAATATAATAAGCATAATTTCATTTCTATAAATGAAGGAGGCTTTATTTGTACAATAAATATATAAACATTATTGAAAATTTTAATAATATTATAATGTATATTTCTTTATTTTAATATTCTATCATTTACTTTTTTTATTTTTTTCGTTTATAAAAAAATATATTTGAAAAAAAAAAAATAAATTGAATTTTTTTTTTTCATTATTTTTAAAAAGAATAAAATATTTTATGTTTTTAATTCATATATATAAATAATATATATGTTTTTTTTATAATATATATATATATATATATATATGTATATTTTTTTTTTTTTTAAGGTAAATACATTTTATACATATATATTATATAAAAATTTCATATATGTCATACTTTTTTTAATTAACATATATTTTTTTATAAAGTTCATTGTTTTTTTTTTTTTTCTTGTGCCTTGTGAAATTTTCTTTTATTATAATAACAAAAAAAAAGAAAAACGCCTAATATATTACAACAAATTGTAATGTTTACTAAAAAGCAGTTTGCATGAATAAAAAATATTTTTACATGTAATATTTGTTTTTTTTTTAAATTCAACAGTTATATAAAGTTTAGTAAATTTCTAAAATGAATAATGAAGTCGTATCAGAAGAGGATGAAATAAATAATAAAGTGGAAAATTACACAAACCCTTTTGTTTTAGCAGATATATCGGATTTGGATTTCGAAAAAAGTATTGGGAAATCATTTGAATGTAATACTACAATTAGTGAATTTTATAATGAAAGTTTACCTAAAAAAGATGTATATCATACGATGTTTTTTGATGAAAAAGAAATTGATATATATCAATATAGAACATTCCCAAAAAATTATTTAAATAGTATGTATAATTTGTTAAGCACAGAATTATCAGAACCATATAATATTTTTTTACTCAAAACCGTTTTAAATGATTACGGTGAAATTGCATTAATGGTATGACATTTTTTTATATAATAAACAAGAATATTATATGTAGTTTTGTCATGTAATAAAAAAAAAATAACTATATGTATTTTTTTAAATATTTATTTTATATAGTCTATATGTGAGGATCAATGTGTTGGTGCAGTAATAAGCAAAATTACTACCAAATGTAAAAATGATGAAACAATCACTTTTGGATATATATGTAAAAAAAAAAAATATATATATATATTATAATAATTATGTATAATATGAAAAATTGTTTAATTTTGTATTGTCTTCTGTGTTCTATAAATAAATATATATATATATTTGAATTATAATGAATTTTAATTAACATACATTTCTCTTCTTTTTTTACTTTTAAATAAATATAAAAAAATTTATAGGTATGATAGCTGTTCACAAATCTATTAGAAGTTTGGGTTTAGGTTGGTTAAAATATTATTCAAATATATTTTTTGTTTTATTATCATTTTTATAATATGTGAAAATTTTTATTTTTTAGGCTCCTATTTATTAAATGAGAGTATTAAATTAATGCAAAACATCTATGGCATAAATGAGGTACTTTATTAAAAAAGAACAAAAAAAATCAACTTTTTTTTCTTTTTTTTTCTTTTGTTATATAAATAAAATAATTTTTTTTTATATTTATATTTTTTTCATTAGATTCATCTTGAGGCAGAAGCAACAAATTATCCTACATTACGTAAGAATTACTTTATTGTTGAAAAAAATGTATTTATTTATTACTATCATATATATAATTATTTATATGCATATATATATTTTTTAGGATTTTATGAAAAAAACGGATTTATTAGAGTAAAACGGAAACCATATTATTATTTAAGTGGTGTTGATGCCTTCAAATTAAAGAAAATATTATAATATATATATACGTTTTGTTTTGTTTTTTTTGTCTTTTATCAAACTTTTTTTTTGGGGGATTTAAATACATATTTAAATCATTAAAACGTTTATTACACACCACTTTTATTAGTTTTACCTTTTCCCTTTGTTTTATTGATTAAAAAAAAAAAAAATATACAACTTTGTTTCTTTTCCTTTTGTTTATTTTTTAATTTATACATTGAAAAACTTATTTAAATATAGTCTGTTTCATTTATTATAATTATCCTTTTTAAAAAATAGAAAAAAAATATAAATAAATGTAAAATTTCACATGTAAATATGCAACATGAGAAATAATTTGTAGATATTTTATAAATTATACATGGTTTTTTTTTTTTATAATTTTGAATTTTAAAATAATCAATAAATTTTATTACTATGTTGATAATATATATTTTTTTCTTAAATTTGTGAAATAAAAAAAATCAAAATAAAATGGTAATAACAGTTAAAGATATGTTAAATATATTTCATACATAATAATATTTATAAATTCGTATTTGAACTTTGAATGAATGTAAAAATTCTGAATATAAACGTTTAATTATTCAAATATGAATAGAATAGCTGTCCTTTTAAAAAGTTTATAAAGAAATTTTTTGTTAATAATTGATAAATTATCTATATGATATTTATTTTTGTTCATCTACATAATCTATGTTAATTTACTAAGCTAAGATGTTTTAAAAGTGTTATGAATATATTTAAAATTGGGACAGTCATATATAGGGGTAATGTGCAAAATATACATTTAAAATATTTTGAATAATTATATAATTTAATAAAAACGCTTAACAAAATACGCTACCTCATTGTTGTGTTTTGTCAATGTTAAGTAAAAATATTATTTATTTGTGAGTATTCATAAATGAACATTACTTGAAAATTCGTTAATGATTTAAATACACACCTATATTTATTCAAATATAATAGTATATTCTTTATGGTATAAGAATATAACTTCATACAGAATTATTATTAGTTTCAAACGTAAAAATATATATATTATACTAAATGTATTTTATTCTACAATATCTAATAAATGGATAACATTTTTCCAATGAATTTTTTTTTCAGTATCCTTTTTATGTAATATAATTTTATTTAATATGATCTAATATAAAATATAATTCAAAAACATCTATTAATTCTACATTCCAAAACGATATATTAACATTCTTGTATTATATAATAAGATTATTGCACTTATATTCCTTATATAAATACATAATAAATATATATTTCTTATAAGTTGGACCTTTATTGAAATAAAAAGAAGTTATTTCATATATATGTAACCATATAAAGATAATTTTATAATATGGAGCATAAATTTACAATTGCTTCTAATTCATAAAAAAAATAAATTTACATTATTCTAAATTCCATGCTCACATAATATACTTATATTAATATAATACAAATTTATTCCTTCTTTTTTAAATATAAGGATAGTAAAATGTCGTATAATAAAAGTTCATCCTTTATACACATTTAAAATTTATTTAAAAATAATTTATGGTTTTTAATGTTATTACAAAAGTATATGTTCTTTAAAATAAAATAAATAAACACTAATCCTTTAAGAAGGATATTTTTTATATCATATTTTTATATTTTTTCAAAGTATATTATATATTCGCAAATAAACAATTTTATATATTAACTATTATTACACTTAAATTAAATATATTATATAAAATATACAATAATTAAAAAATTAATAAATTAAAGTCATAGTTTTCTTATATAAATAATAATTAACATAAATGTAAATAAAATATAGAAATAATAAATAAATAAATAAAATAAATAAATAATAAAGGAATATTTAATAAAAAAACATATAATTTAAAATAATAAATAAAAATATAATATAGCATAAAGATATTAATTTAATATATGTCTATTATTAAAAAATTAATAAATTAAAGTCATAGTTTTCTTATATAAATAATAATTAACATAAATGTAAATAAAATATAGAAATAATAAATAAATAAATAATAAAGGAATATTTAATAAAAAAAACATATAATTTAAAATAATAAATAAAAATATAATAGTAATATATTATAGCATAAAGATATTAATTTAATATATGTCTATTATTAAAAAATTAAATATAAATAATTAATTATAATATTTAATTAAATAAAATAAATATATATAATTAATTAATTAAATAAAATAAAAATATATATAATAATTAAATAAAATATAAATATAATTAAATAAATAATTTAATATATGTAATAAATAAATAAAATATAAATATAATTAATTAATTAAATAAAATAAAAATATATATAATAATTAATTAAATAAAATAAAAATATATATAATAATTAATTAAATAAAATATAAATATAATTAAATAAATAAATTAAATATAATAAATTAAATAAATAAATTAAATAAATCAATTAAATAAATAATTTAATATATGTAATAAATTAAATATATAATATAATATTAATAATTAAATAATTATTTTTTAACAAAAATTTATTAATATATAATTAATGAAATAATAAATTAATATATTTAAATAAAATAACTGAATAAATAATTTATAATATTTAATTAAATAAATAACTAATAATATATAATTAATAAAATTAATTAATTTATTAAAATAAGTATATTATTTTATGTATTTATTAAATTAAACATATAATTTTAATTAAATAAATTAATTAATTTTATTATAATATATTATTTTAATTTTTTATTTAAATATATTATTAATTTAATAAATAATTAAAAATAAAAAATTATATATATATAATATTAATACTAAATATATAAATTAATTTAATTAAATAAATACACATATTAAATTAATTTAATTAAATAAGTACACATAATATATTAATTTAATTAAATAAATAAGCAAAATAAAATTAATTAAATATTAATATATAATAATTTTATAAAAATAAATAATTAATAATAATTAAAAATAATATAATTATTAATTAATTATATAAAATTATTATTTTTAATAATATATATTTAATTATATAAATTAAATAATTAATAATAAAAAATATATATATAGTAAAAATAAATAATAATTATTATTTAAATATATTATAATTATGTGTATCATATATATAATAATATATTTATAATATATGTAAATAATGTATTAATTAATTAATTATTAAATATAAAATAAATAATATAATATATAATTAAATAATAAATAAAAATAATATATTTTAATAATATTTAAATTAAATATTTGTTTTTAATTAAATTAAGAATATATTAATTATATATTATAAATTAAATAAATATAATATTAAAATAATAAATTAATTAAA